>NW_023416322.1:5307500-5552634 GCF_014108235.1 Myotis myotis
GGAATTGAACCGTGACCTTCTAGTTCATAGGTCAATGCTCAACCACTGAGCCACACCAGCCAGGCTTAAATGTCATTTTCCCCCAGGAGGCTTTACCTGGCCACACAGCCTACAATTCTCTTCTAGTATTCATCAACAGAGTACCAAGTTATTTGGTTTTTCACTTTACCCCCATTGGCAATTAAATATTTATTTGTACCTTTAATCTGGTTTCTTGGTCTCCGTTGATCAAGTTGGAGATGAGGCAAGAGAAGACACTATGAGCTTCTCATTTAAATTACAAGCTTTTTCTGCATCTTTGGGCGCCTCACCCCATCTATCATAGGGCTGGGCAGTGCCTCCCCTGCAGGATCTTGTCACGATAAAACTAGGTGGTGTGGTTGTAAGATCAGAAGCAAAAAATGTAATAGATGTGAAGGTTCGAAGGCTTGAGCTCAAGTCTAAGCTTTGGTATTCACTGTCATTGGAAAGCTCGCTTAATTCTTCTAGGCCCGAGTCTCTTCATCTGCAAAATGCAGGACCGGCCTGAATGGCTGCCAGTTTGTCCCTTGGGCACACGGTGGCATCTGTGATGGGCGTGCTGGCGCGGAAACATGCCCCGCACAAGCGCCACAGGAAAACTGGCGAAAAGAGTTCCCCACTGACATGTGTTCATGTGTTTGACTTTCAGGAAGACGTCCAGCCAAGGACCCACCCAGGTGAGCCTCTGCTTCCTCTTTCTGCACAGACAGTGTAGAAAGATCTGTTTTATAAAAGTTAAATGGTCCCCTCTCAGGAGCTTTTTTCATATTAAAAAAATAGATATATTTTACTAACTCCAGAGAGGAAGGAAGAGGGGGAGAGAAATAGAAACATCAATGATGAGAGAGAATCATTGATTGGCTGCCTCCTGCACACCCCACACTGGGGATCGAGCCAGGCATGTGCCCTGACCGGGAATTGAACCATGATCTCCTGGTTCATAGGTCAATGCTCAACCACTGAGCCATGGCAGCCGAACCATATTTTTATTATATCCAAAACTTTCACCACACAGTTCCCTCACTGATAACTTGGAATATTCATTTGCTCCTCCTCTTCTTTTATATATTAACAAATTAATTTAAATCCTTTCATCATTCTTCCTAATGTACCGCCTTCACTAAATCTGTAGAATAAGAAATCTACATTACTTTGACTCATTCGATGCATTCATTCAGTCAGTTCACCAATATCTGAGGGTCTGCAAATCATTCCATTGAGTGCTGAAAGGCCTGAAAATATATACAAATTTTGAGAGTCGTGAAGTATCATAGATAAATATACATTTCTGTAACACAGGCCAGAGAGTAGTGAACACACTGAAAATTTTCATGATAAAGTTCTTTAGGAGTTTAGAAGAGGGAAAGGTTTTTAGAATGCTTTCATCTGGGGATATCAATATGTACTTGATATGGTCTATAGTGTGTCATTGTTTATGCCAACAAAAAAGAGGTGTGTGTCCCTCCCCTCCTAAATCAGAGTAGCATGTACACGCCAAGACAATCATCTTATTTTCTTTCCTCAAGACCCTTGTTCTGCTAGAACATGCTTTCCATGTCGAGTGAGTCAATATTTCTCCATTTGGTACTTGCTGAGCACCCGTAATGTGAAAGGCACTGTTCCGGGTGTGGGCAATGCCAGTGAGCCAGTCAGCCGAGGACCTTACACTTACGGAATGTACACCTAGAGATACTCTGCCACGTCTCACTCAGCCCCTGTACTGGGCTGCGGCTTCTGCCATACAGCTGTGTGGATTGCTGGTTTCCCCAGAAATCAGTATTCTCCTTAGAACTCTTTCGAACAGGCCCCCCTCATTCAGTGTCTTACTCACAAGCTCAGATGGCGGTGTCTGGAATGCTGGCACAGACGGATGGCACGTGTTTCTGTGTTTGCAGGAGCCCTCCCAGCCCCCCACCCCGAGAATTCACCTACGTGAACGCAACGGCTCCAGTGCAGCAGCAGCCGTTATATGAAAACGGTGAGGTTTCCCCATCACCTGGACCAAGGCAGGTAGAGCGAGCCAGGGAAGAGGCCACGGGGTCATGTCTGCTGGTCAAACCTGGCCCGGCTGTGCTCCCGCCACCTCCCCAAATAGATGGACCACCCGTCTTCAGGGCTGAGAAGGGGGTGCATCTGAAGCAGTTTAAATGGCAGGAAGAAGGGACTGTGTCCTAATGCATCCTTTCCCCTCTCAGTGAATGTTGTCAGTGGAGGTGAGGTTTACTCCCTGGTGTACCATATGCAACAGGAGCGGCGATCAGCGGCAGGTAAGACACGAGGGAGCGCATTCTCCTCTGACTTTTGTCTTGCCTGGAACCAAGAAAGGGCTGCGTATTGCTGTGCTCTTTTGTGTGGTCGCTTCTGCCCTTGGCGCTGACTGCGCATCGCTGTGCCTCTCTGCGGGCCGGCCTTTGGCCTGGAACCGGCCTCGAGGAGAACCCAGTGCCTGACGGTGGAGTGTACACCTCACTCTGCGGTCAGGTGCAAGCCCTGGAGAGGTGGCTTCTGCTTTTCTCCGTGACGAGCCCTATGCACTCCCTGCAGCACCCGACACAGCCGTCCAGCTGCTACTGTTGTCCTGCCTGGTACACGGTGGGCCCAGAAATGCTGCCGGATGTAAATGCCAGGAGGGACCTACTTATCCTCCCACCCCAGGCGCTTACTTTTTCTCCGAATACTAAGGGAAGTGTATTTGTGATGGGCAGAAAAGTGAGACAAAAATAGTAAGAGAAGTAAATCCATGGGCGATAGACCGGAGAGGAAGAAGCCTTTATTAAAACTAACTTAGTGAAGGACTTTAAGTGCAAGTACAACCTCATAGCACGCACCCTTTTCTTCACAGCACCCTCCCTGAGGACGCAGACGCAGGATAAGGTGAGTTGGAATTCCTCCAGGCTCTTTCTCCTGGGGTCTGGTTGTCATACTTTTAAAATGATGGCCACTAAGGAAAAATGAAAGATCCCATTGTCTATCTTCTCCTTTGTCTCCTCACACAGTGGGGAGAAAAACATTCAGTCATAACAACGAAGTGTCACTGCAGAAGGACATTTGGGAGGCTTGCGTATACATGTATTTTGGCCCTGGACATATGGGTGACTTGGGACTAAACTGTAGTATTTTCCCGGTCTAAAATTTTTATTTAAAAATCTTTACACTGAAATACTGTTAAGCTGTACACATATAACTTTGTGCTGTAAGGTTACCTAAACAACACATCTACATGCATTAAAGGCTAATATGCAAAGTGTCCCCTCGGGCGTTCAACTGAGAGACTGGGAGTTCAATTGCTCACTATAACATGTGCTGACCACCAGGGGGCAGCGCGGAACGAGGGGAGGCCCCGGCCGGCAGACAAAAGGCCCCTATCAGCCCTAATTGCTGGCCAGGACCCTACCTGTGCATGTATTTCATGCACCGGGCCTCTAGTAGAAATATAAATTCATAAGCTAAACTGTGATGTTTATAATTAAAGATAGGTAATTTCTAAACTTTGAACAATTCATAACATCCTTGATGATACAAAAATGCGCTCATAAAAATGCAGAAATACTGATTCTTCATGGATGCAGGGACAGCAGGTGCAATTTTGTTAAGTGTGTTGTGACAGTCAAATGTCTCAGGACAGAATTCAAGTCCTTGGTAAACCCCTGGGCGGCACGCTACCTTTAGTTTATGAATACCAAATTCTGGCATTTAAAAAAACCTGACAGCCCCTGGGACTGCCTCGCAATGGCCCATAAGAATGAGAGAAGGCCTCGTATGTTTGGGTCAGTCTGCAGGTCATTGGTACACCTTTGCAGCCCACCAGTGATTGCAGACCCTCTGAAACGGCTGCCGCAGGGCCACAGTCTTCCAGTAACTTCTAATTCATGTGCTGCACGGCGCATCATGCCTTTAGCTGCTTGGGAAGAGAACCGGTGGGAGGCATGCTCTCCCTGGGTTCCCTGCCCCGGCCCTACCCCTGTGCCTGTGCTTCTAGGACCCCTCAGCCATCTACTCTGGAGTGAAAACCGCAAGCAGCTCAGATGATGACTACGAGGATGCTATTTAAGTTATGGAAGACCCTGCTCTTTATAAGGCACCTGTGACCCAGGCCTCAGAACCAGTGCGTTCTTCAGAGATCTGGGGAACCCGCTGTCCAGTAGCCCCATCCAGGGGAATGCCCTCCACGAGACGATTTCCACCTCCACTGGAAGGCAAAGTTGGCTCAAGCCCCGAACAGACCACCCCAGAGACCAACCCCGCATGAATGAAGAAATGGGAAGGCCTCTGCTACCAGAACCTGATGCTTGCTGGTTCTTTCAGGCCTGGGTCAAATTGTGCTCTAACTTTTTTTTCTAAGAGGAAACAGGACAGGATAAAAGCACTTAGGACTTTGGGGTCGAGGGAAAGCGGGGCTTAGGGTGCACAAAACCCAAGGTTAGTGATCTTGTGGGACTTCTCCATACAGAGCTGTGTCTATCCTGTGGTTCAGGTGCCTTTTCTGCTCAGACGGTACTGACCACTTACATTAATCTTCCTGTTTCTCCATAAAATATGTGACTCGTTGCATTTGAAGTCACTGTTACCAAACCAGAATTAAAACAATGTTACATAAGGCATCACTGCGGTTATGCTCCATGTTAGCATATTTTGTATGTATGAGCCCATCTGGATTTGTAGTGAGATATATTTGTGCTTGTCACCACATCCAGTGTTCTGCCTTTGCTGCAGCCCCAGAAGCTTTGTGAATATAATTTTTTTATTCACAAATGTTGTGAAAACACGTGATCATAGGATTTGGAGTTTGTATTTTAATTTTATAAATCAATCATTTGCTAACGCTTATAAATTTAAACAATATAAAGCATAAAATGTAAAAAATTAAAGTCTTCCCTGTAATTTAACACAAGTGGCCCCCATTGTTAAACATTAAGCATTGTTAAAATCACAGCTCTGCAGAGATTTTTCTATTTTTGTACAGGCATTTATACATCATTGTAAATATGTAAATATTTAGAAATATACCTATTTAATAAAATACCATGAAATATTTTTTTAAAAGTTGAAAATGCTACCATTTATTCCTCTAGACAAACATATCAATGCACAAATATGATGAATTATAAAAAGAAAATTATATGATAAGCTCAAAAACCGCCTTTGATTCTGAATTCTGTCAATGTTCTTACCTTTTGCGACAGCATGAATGGACATTATTATGCTAAGCCAAGTAAGCCAGCAGAGAAAGACGACTATCACATGATCTTACTTTATGGAACCTAATCACTGATGAACAAAATAGAAACAGAGGCATGGATGCATGGAACAGACTGACCGCTGTCAGAGGGGAGGGGGAGGAGAGACTGGATAAAAGGAGGGGAAGGGATGAGACAAAGCACATATATTCATAACCCATACACACAGACACAGTGTGGTGATCGCCAGAGGGAAGTGGCGGTGGGGTGGGTGGAGTTGGGCAAAAGGGCGGAAAATGGAGACATCTGCAATAGTGTCAACAATAAAAATAAAGTAAAAAAAAAAAGGAAGACTGAATATTATTATAATCTTGAAAGTAGTCAGCCACATGGTAAAAAATAGATACTATAAAATGTCTACAGTCTCTAGGTGCTTTCTGTGTTATACATAAATATATTGCTAGCCAATTACTGTTTCCCACAGACACTTTGTTGTTTTGTTAATCCTCCCCTGAGGATATTTTTCCGTTGAAAAGAGAGGGATGGGGGGGGGGGGGTGTGGTCAACTGGGGAAAAAGAAGACATATGTAAAACTTTAGACAATAATTAAAAAAAAAGCCCTAACTGGTTTGGCTCAGTGGATAGAGCATTGGCCTGCAGACTGAAGGGTCCCAGGTTTGATTCCGGTCAAGGGCATGTACCTTGGTTGTGAGCACATCCCCAGTAGGGGGTGTGCAGGAGGCAATTGATTGAGTTTCTCTCTCTTTGATGTTTCTAATTCTCTATCCCTCTTCCTTCCTCTCTGTAAAAAAAGTCAATAAAATATATTAAAAAAATAATCATAATAATAAAAAAATAAAGAAAAGGAAAGAGAGGAAAAGACAGAGAGAAACATCGGTGTGAGAGAAACACATTGACTGGTTGCCTCCGGGCCCGGGCTGGGGAGGAGCCTGCAACCAAGGTACATGCCCTTGACCGGGATTAAACCTGGGACCCTTTGGTCCACGGGCTGATGCTCCATCCACTGGGCCAAACTGGTTAGGTCCCCACAGATTCTTTCTTAACCTGCAGAAACCCAGCGGGCTGGGCACTCTTCTAGACGGCCCGTGGTCGGCAAACTGCGGCTCGCGAGCCGCATGCGACTCTTTGGCCTCTTGAGTGTGGCTCTTCCACAAAATACCACGTGCGGGCGCGCACAGACAGTGCAGTTGAAACTTGGTGGCCCATGCGCAGAAGTCGGTATTTTGTGGAAGAGCCACACTCAAGGGGCCAAAGAGCCGCATGTGGCTTGTGAGCCGCAGCTTTCTAAGCCGCAGTTTGCCAACCGCTGGACTAGACTTAGGGAAATCAAGACCCTGAAGATCAGCTGCAAGCCAAGTGGAGTGGACCCTGTGAGGTCCTTGGCTACACCACCCACAAGCAACACCTGTGAACCCTTAACTGGCCTTTAATTTTGAAAAGAACAGGGTGACCGAGACCCCAGCTGGCCAGGAGAAGACCCAGACATCTCAGAAGTAGACTGCTGCCACCCAGGAGTCCTGACTAGGCCTGTATCACCCTACACTGGTACTGTAGTTGGAGTTACCATAGTAACCTAATCATTTCACTAAACTCTCCACTTCAACTTGCTATTGTTTTGGTTAAACACTGTGCTATACTTTCCTGATTGTGATATTTGCTTGTATGGTCCTAGTGTTCTGCTTTGTTATGCTTTCTTGAACTTTTTTTTAAAGAATTAAACCACATCCTTTGTTCCCTTATCAGCAGTAAGCAGCTAGAGCAGTCACTGCCCCTATTGGAGGAAAAGGTAACTTAATGTTTAAAATTATGATGGAGAGAGAAGTGAACTTCTGTGTGTGTAGGTTTTTCCAAAGTGAGAGATACACATACTCCTTATACAAGGATATTTAGCCACCAACAATATGGAGCACAGGTACCAGAGGGAAGCAGAGTTACACGTAGATATAAAAGCCTCTTGGATCAGTCGGCAGACCCTTGAATGAGAAACCTCACAGGTGGCAGCAAACAAATACTCTAACCCAGTGGTCAGCAAACTACGGCTCATGAGCCACATGCAGGTCTTTGGCCCCTTGAGTGTGGCTCTTCCACAAAATACCACGTGCGGGTGCTCACGTACAGTGTGATTGAAACTTTGTGGCCCACTCGCATAAGAGTCTTTTTGTGGAAGAGCCACACTCAGGGGCCAAAGAACCACCTGTGGATCGCGAGCCACAGTTTGCCGACCACCTGTGAGGTTTCTCATTCAAGGGTCTGCCGACTGATCCAAGAGGCTTTTATATCTACGTGTAACTCTGCTTCCCTCTGGTACCTGTGCTCCATATTGCTGGTGGCTAAATATCCTTGTATAAGGAGTATGTGTATCTCTCACTTTGGAAAAACCTACACACACAGAAGTTCACTTCTCTCTCCATCATAATTTTAAACATGAAGTTACCTTTTCCTCCAATATTTGCTAAATCTCCTAACCTCTAGCTTTGGTTCCTGGCTTGCATCAAAATTTAGGTAGGCTTCCAGATTATGTCTATCCACATGCAAATGTCTATCCTATATAATAAAAGGCTAATATGCAAATTGTCCCCTCGACCAGGAGTTTGACCAGGGGGAGGGGCCAGCCGGCCAACCACCTGCGGTCTCTCCCCCCAAGCCGGCCGACCCCACCCGTGCACGAATTCGTGCACCGGGCCTCTAGTCACTCACAAAATACAGAACAGGATCCGAATGAAATATGTTAATTATTTTAGGGAACTTATTGCCATTATTGTGGCTCATCCACCTCACGATGACATTCGACTCTAATAACTCATTGCTTCTTTTCCCACCTGCAACCCTCACTTTCACAAAAACCACAAATTCCAGCTCTCAACATTTGGCAACACTTTGACAAATACTAATTCTCAACCTAAAAGGCAGGCCACATTCTCATGGAGAACATGTTAGAATCAACGGAAAGACAGATATTTTGAAAAATTCACTCTGAAGTTATTTTGTTGATGGTTTCTTTTGCTGTGCAGAAGCTTTTTAATTTTGATATAGTTCCATTTGTTTATTTTTTGTTGTTTCCCTTACCCTTGGAGACATATTGGCAAAAATACTGCAATTTTTCATAACATATCAATTTAAGTTTTTGCCAGTCACAATCCCAACGTTAGATTTACCCTGAGAGAGGCCCTGCTTGCTCCACGCAGGCACCTGGGGCTTGGCAGTGACTCACCGTCTTTGGTCATAGTCTCCTTTTTGAGCATCTACCACCAACTCTTTCCTTTGAAAATCAGTTGACAGCGCTCTACACTCACTACCATTGAGACTGGGTCTGGGCTAGTCTCAGCACTTAATTCCCAAAGACCTTACCATTAGGCCTTGCTATGGAGCCAGCTCAGACTTTAATGACGGAGGACACTGAAAATTATAGAAACCCGTTCTTAACACCATGATCCATACCCGCCTGAACTCTGACTTCCGCATTTGCCCACAGCTCTACCAGTCCCGAGGAGCAAGGATTGTGTCTTGTTTGAGTTGGCCTTTGATTTTACAGGGCCTAGAAGGGCACGGGCCTAGATGGGCACAACGAAAGCCTACACTGGGGATTTTCCCAGACAAATGGTAGGGGTTTTTCTTCAACCAGGGAGGGTGGTTTCCCAGGCAGCTGCAACTTGCTGACATGTTTCCATTTTCTCTCCCTGGAAGCAGAAGTTGGTCCTAAATATCAGTTTACATTAAAAAATATATTATATTATATTGATTTCAGAGAGGAAGGGAGAGGGAGAGAGAGATAGGAACATCAATGATGAGAGAGAATCATTGATTGGCTGCCTCCTGCACGCCGCACACTGGGGATCCAGCCCGCAACCCGGGCATGTGCCCTGACTGGGAATCGAACCGTGACCTCCTGGTTCATAGGTTGGTACTCAACCACTGGGCCACACTGGCGAGGCTCAGTTTAAATTTTTTACCTTTGCTTTGTTTATCTCTAGTATTGGGGGTGCTGCCGGGTTTCAATATCCAATATTCCACAATCGTCTCATCTTCCTGGGAAGCATCTACATAATAGCTGCTTCTGAAACTTGTACTTGTATCTGTTACCTTACCTGCTTACCGTCCGTTCCGGAGAGAGATAGAACTTCTCATTAGTGCAAGGGGCATCTAAACATTGGGAATTTAGGACAGTGCTATGAATGTGACTCTGTTATAGTCACTGCCTGCATCAGGGCTCTCCCCTGTTTAGTTTAGGCTAATGGGTAGACTTAGAGTACAGCTAAGAGAAGATGCTTATCATGGTCATAACCTACAGGCCAACGGTACCACAGACCAGCTAATCCTTCACAGGCTTGGTAGACATTGGGACCCCAATTTTAAAAAAAAGGAATATTTTGAAAAGCTATGTCAGCATCAGTTACCTGGGTTGTGTAGGGAAACGTACCAGCTGAGACTGGCCGTACTACACAGAAAGTCTGCCACCTGAAGTGTTGCTAGAGATATTGGGAAAGGTTACGTTTCCTTTCAAAGTTCCCAAGAGCAGGAGAGGAGTTTTATTTCTAATTTAACAGAATCTTTTTTCTGAAGCTCACGGTGCCTCTGCCCTAGTAGACATGATAGACCTTTAAAGCAAGGCCTGCTGTCGAGGGAAGTTACTTCTCACCTCTGTGGCTCTTCCATTCCCCTGGCCATAGCCTCCACACCGGAGACATGGAGAGACCACCGGCGGGAGTTCACAACATTCCTCAGAGGGCTGCAAGATTTAAAGTTGGAGAAGTAATCTTTACCCCCTAGTATATATGAGGTTTCATGAGTTCCCTTTCTTTGTTCTTCTGAGCCACTAGGTAGTATTGTTCTATTTGATGCCAAGTTATTAGATGTCTGTCAGTTGCCATGGCCCATCCAGCCCCATTTGCCAAAGGCTACAAAGAAGAACTTCCCTGCTTTCCCTGAAAACTATCAGTCCCCCCCACCCGGCAGCTGCCATTCCTTTTGTTTTGGGTGCAGTTGTGCCCCCTCAGCTGGGAAGCCCCAGACTGGGAGAGATGAGGCTTCGACAGAGAAAGGGGTGCATGTGGAGCTAGAGGGTGTGGGAAGAAGCCCTTTTCTGCAGGTTAACAGGCGCTCTAAGCTCTCTGTTGTCACCAGATGGGCGTCCTCTCCATCCAAGACAAAGGATGCTCTGGCGCACAGGAGCCATGGCAGCTGTGGAACCTTCCAGGTTCTGTGTTCTCCTGCTCGGATAATAAACCGGCAAAGTACACAGGTGTCTTCTCGTGGCTTAAAATGCTGGTGTGATTAACAAAGAGAAGAATCAGCTTTAATTACCTGCTAAGAGAGTTATAGTCTTCAAAAGTCTGACCTTTGAAAATATATAGTTTTTATCTCTGAGATTAGGAACAAGACAAAAATGCCCACTCTCACCACTGTTATTCAACACTAGAGACACAAAACCGTGGCAAGTGCGGTCCCTACGCCTGGCCTGCGATCAAGGCCATCTTCCCCAGCTGCCTGCAGCCAGCCTCACCTCCCCACCCCACCCGCTGCCACCCACCCAGTTCCCAGTTTGCCATTGGGCAATCGGAGCCTGCCGGCTGGGGAAAGGGACCGAGAGGCAGCCAGTGCACCTCATAGTGACTGGTTGAGCGGTCGTTCTGGTCGTTCTGCTGTTATGGTTGCTGAAACTAGACTGCTACTTGACACCATACACGAAAATTAACTCAAAATGGATTAAAGATTTAAATATAAGACCTAAAATAAAATTTACATAAAGAAAACATTGATACTATTTTTTTTAAAAAATCCTCGCCCGAGGATATTTTTCCATTGATTTTTAGAGAGGGGGGAAGAGAGGGAGCGAAGGAAGAAGGAAACACCGATGTGAGACCTGACCGGTTCAGGCCAGGCCTGGGCCGGGGAGGAGCCTGCAACTGAGGTACGTGCCCTTGACCAGAATCGAACCTGAGAACCTGGGACTCTTTGGTCCTCAGGCCAACACCGTACCCACTGAGCCAAACCGGCTAGCAGCTAGGGGGATACTACATTTATGGACCTTAATCTCAGAGAGGATTTTGTGAAATTGACACCGAAGGAAGTAAAAGCAAAAATAAACGAATGGGACTGCATTAAACTAACATTTTCTGCACAGTGAAAGAAACGGTAACTGTGGAAACTTTGGTTAATATGACCTTTTCTCCGTTTTTAATATTCAAACGGGCCTCACCCAGAACCTTGACTCACCTGCCTCCTTCTCCCTTGCACAGCCACTCCATTAATCATTAATCCCCCAGGACAGCGAGGTTTTGGTCAGCATCATGTAATCTTAGGAAACAAAGCCTCCAGCTGGTTGACCCAAATACAGAGTTTCAGTCAAACTAGAGATAACATCTGGCCTCAGGTGTGTTTGAACTCCAGGCCCAGCGAGTGGCATAACGAGATGAAGTGACACCATGGCTGACATCGGGACCAAATGTACTGATCCACTACCCCCTACCCTGACCCTGACCACGGCCCTAACTCCTGTTACCAACGACTGACGATTGGCCCTATACACACAGCCCAGCACCTGGAAGCCAGTGGGGAACCAGGTCTTGAGCATTTGCTCGCCTGTCTCTGGGCATGAGCCACTTTCCAACACTGAACTCTTCCTTTCTTTGCTGCAAGTCCTGTTCATGTCTTCAATGAGCATTGATGCACGCAGGCAAAAGGATCCCTTTAGTCTGGAAACAAGACCATCAATAAAACAAAAAGACAGGAAACGGAATGCAAGGAGATATTTGCAAACGATACTTAACGATAAGCGGCTAACATTCAAAATATATAAAGAACCCATACCAATCAACAACAACTACGACAATAATTCAATTAAAAAAAATGGAGAGAGGGCCTGAAAAGATACTTTTCTCAAGATGATATATAAATGGCCATATGTGAAAAGCTGCCCAACTTCACTAGCTGTGAGGGAAATGCACTACTTAAGACATTTTTGAATGCTCCATTTTGGGAGCCTTTAAAAAAATATTTTTTTCTCTCAAATTAAATCTTTATTGTTGAAAGTATTACATATGCCTCTCTACCCCCTCCCCCCATTGGCCCCTTCTAGCCCGCCCCCACCACCCGCCCTTTTGTCTGTGTCCATGGATTATTCATATATGCATACAAGTTCTTTGATCTCTTCCCACCCACCCGCCCTCCCCCGCCTTCCCTCCGATATTCTGCAGTCTGTTCTATGCTTCTATGTCTCTGGATCTATTTTGTTCATCAGTTTATTTTGTTCATTAGATTCCATATATGAGTGAGATCCTGTGATACTCATCTTTCTCTGATTGGCTTATTTTGCTTAGCATAATACTCTCCAGGTCCCTCCATTTTGTCTCAAAGGGTAAGAGATCCTTCTTTTTTACTGCTGCATAGTATTCCCTAGTATAAATGTACTACAGCTTTTTATCCACTCATCTACTGATGGGCACTAGGGCTGTTTCCAGATCTTAGTTATTGTAAACTGTGCTGCTATGAACATAGGGGTGCATACATTCTCTCTGATGGGTGTTTCGGGTTTCTTGGGATAAATTCACTGGGTCAAATGGGAGTTCCATTTTTAATTTTTTGAGGAAACTCCATACTGTTTTTCATAATAGCTGCACCAGTCTTCATTCCCTAGCAGTGTACTAGGGTTCCATTTTATTCACAACCTCATCAACATTTGTTGATGTATTGATGATACCATTTTGACAGATATGAGGTGATATCTCATGGTGGTTTTAATTTGCATTTCTCTGATGGTTGGTGGTGTTGAGCATCTTTTCATATGTCTAGTTACCGTCTCTCCTCTTTGGAGAAGTGTCTATTCAGGTCCTTTGCCCATTTTTAATTGGATTGTTTGTATTTGGTGTTGAGGTGTATGAGTTCTTCATGCGTTTTGGATATTAACCCTTTATCAGCTGTATTGTTGAAGACTATGTTCCCCCATTCAGTGGGTTGTCTTTTCAGGTTGTTGATCGTTTCCTTTGCTGTGCAAAAACGTTTTAGTTTGATGTAGTCCCATTTCTTTAGTTTTCCTTGTCTGAGGAGATATATCAGAAAAAATATTGCTAGGGGAAATGTCTAAGATTTTACTGCCTATGTTTTCTTCTAGATTTTTTATGGTTTTGAGTTTTATATATAAGTCTTTAATTCAGTTTGAATTTATTCTTGTGTATGATGCAAGAAGGTGATATAATTTCATTTTTTTGCATATATCTACCCCATTTCCCAATACCATTTAATGAATAGACTCTCTTTATCTTATTTTTATGTTTTTCATCATTTGTCAAATATTAATTGACCATAAAGGCATGCATTTATTTCTGAGCTCTCTATTCTGTTCCATTGATCTATATGTCTGTTCTTATGCCAGTGCCATGCTGTTTTGGCCTTGTAGTATAATTTGATATCAGGTAGTGTGATTCCTCCAACTTTGTTCATCTTTCTTTTTTTTAAAATGTATTTTATTGATTTTTTATAGAGAGGAAGGGAGAGGGATAGAGAGTTAGAAACATCGATGAGAGAGAAACATCGATCAGCTGCCTCCTGCACACTCCCTACTGGGTATGTGCTCACAATTAAGGTACATTCCCTTGACCAGAATCAAACCTGGGACCCTTGAGTCCACAGGCCAACGCTCTACCCATTGAGCCAAACCAGTTAGGGCTCATTAATCTTTTATATATTTTTTAGATTCTGTTTTATTTACTTCTGCTCTGATTGTTATCATTCCCTTTCTACTCACTTTGGATCGTGTTTATTTATTTTTAGTTCCTTTATGATTAAAGTTAGATTGCTTAGTTGAGGTTTTTCCTGTTTTGGAGGTGTGCCTATATCACTATGAATTTCCTTCTTAGAACTAAGAAGAAAACTTTTGATGCATTCCATAGATTTTGGGTTGTTGTGTTCACATTTTCATTTGTTTCATGGTTTCTTTTTATTTTTTTCTTGATCTCATTGTGAATCCATGTATTAGTAGAATGCTTTTTAGTAGAGTACTATTTAGTAGAAGCTGAAAAACCTCCATGACTTTCTGTGCTTTCCAGTTTTTTCTTGTGATTAATTTTAGTTTCATACTATTCTGGTCAGAGAAGATCCTTGATGTAATTTCAAACATTTACAATTTATTGATACTTATTTTGTGTCCTAACATGTGGTCCACCTTACAAAATGTTTCAGGTGCACCTGAAAAAAAAAAGTATATTCTGCTGCTTTGGAATAAAAGGCTCTGAAGACATCAGTTAAAATCTTCTGGTCTTGTCCTGGCCAGTGTGGCTCAGTTGGTTGGGCGTCATCTTGTGCATCAAAATGTTGCCAGTTCAATGGTTGCCAGTTCGGTTCCCTTCCTGGTTGGGGCACATGCCCAGGTTTGGGGCTCAGCCCTTGGTAGGGGGTGTGCAGGAGGCTGCTGCTGATGTTTTGCTTTATATCAATGTATCTCTCTCTCTCCCTCTCAGTTCCTCTCTTTCTCTAAAAACCAATAAAAAAATTAAAAGGAAGATGGCAGAGTAGGCAGACCTTTCTTGCACCTCCTCCTGTGGCCAGACTGGAAATAAATTGGGGAACATTCACCTGGAATTACCAACTGAGGTGCAGCTGAGGAGGAGACTTATGGCAAGGAAGGGCAGAAACCTCTTGGAAACTGGGAGGAAGGTGAGGCTGCTAGAGGGGCTGGCCCAGCTTCCACGGTGTGTGTGTGTGTGTGTGTGTGTGTGTGTGCGGGGGTGGTGTTTCCCTGAGAGGATCTAGGCCCAGACCCCAGGCTGGGCTCCCCAGTTCAGACACCAGAGCTGGGAACAGCAGCCGACATAACATCCAGCCATTAAGGGTGTTGAGACTTCTGGATGTTGGGGAGACCAGAGCCGATAGGAGATAAAGCCACAGCTTCTTTTTTTTTTTTTTTTTTTTTAACATATTTTTATTGATTTCAGAGAGAGGAAGGGAGAGGGAGAGAGAGATAGACACAGCAATGATGAGAGAGAATCATTGATCGGCTGTCTCCTGACATCCCCCACTGAAGATGTGCAAGAGCCCACCACCCAGGCCTGTGCCCTGACCAGGAATTGAACTGTGACCTCCTGGTTCATAGGTTGACGCTCAACCACTGAGCCACGCTGGTCGGGCAAAGCCATAGCTTTTTTGTTTGCTTGTTTTGCTTTGTAACCCAGATGTTGTCGCAGAAGTTCCTGGAGCATCTTATAATCCTGTGGACTCTGTGCCTGTTACATTGCTTGACTCTGTTTCATGTCTCTCCTTGGAGGTTTGTCCTGTTATTTCACTTGGGGCATGTGTGTTTGTCTCCTCATTTTGGCTCCTCTGTTGTTTCTATGGCTTAGGGAGATCTGCTGCTTCCCAACCTCAGTAGGATGGTCTTATGTAGGGGTGTCCTGGGGTGCAGAGCCCCTGATCACCTGAGGCAGGGTCCCCAGGAATGTCCCCAGTGTGTGTTGCGTGAGCCCTCCACTTGTAATCGAGTCTATATTTCTATTGGCCCATTTCTGTGTGTGTTCAGCCCTCAGGCTGGCTGACGCTGAGGATCTACCCAGACCACAGTGTGTAAGCTGCTGAGCAGGCACGGACATAAGAAGCATAATTCGCCTCGGTGGCGTCTGGTGCCTGCTGAGATGTCCCTTTGGACGTGCAGCTTGTGAAGCTGATCGGATGCCGCTCTCATGTTGTCTGTGGTGGCCCTGGGTGTTTTGGTTCTGGGGCCTCTTGAAACAGACTCTGGTGCAGGCCAACGTCAGATGCTGCCTGTGACTGGCCCTGAGCAAGCTGTGTGGAGCCACAAAATGATCCACAATTTGTGGCTGCCTTTCCTGAGCCTGGGTGTGCCTGGGAAGGACTAAGCTGCATACCAAGGCCAGGTTCCACCAGCACCAAGCCCAGGGGCAGGTCAGCGTAAGGCTCAAGGCACCTGGAGATCTGCCTCTGCCTGCCAGCGGCCTGTCAGCTGCTATCCCTCTATTGCGTGAGGTAGATTCTCTTTAGTCGCGAGGTATGAGCGAGCAGTGTTCACCAGATCGATGCAGGTTTGATGTCATTGCCAGTGCTGGTCTCAGGCCACTCAGCAAAAGGCTATCTGCCACCAGGTCTACACCAAGTCTATCTGCCACCTGCTGGGTGCCTGCATAGTTTTGTGTGTCTGTATGGGGGGCGGGGGTTAAGGTTTCAGGGAGTCATCAGGGTTTGGCCACCAGAGCTTATCAGGCACAAACAAAGCAAGATTTGGCCAAGTGAAGAGAAAACTTTGCGCCAGTCAGGCATGCGAGAAAAAAAAATGGCCCTCATCCTAGAGCCACACACCGCAGTCTGTTCTAGGTTCTGCCAGGAGCCAGAGCTCAGCAGGGCGGGGCTGCCAGGTGTTGGGTGGGTGAGCTAGTGACCACTCACGAGGGAAAGATGTCCGTCAGGCTGTGGGGGAGTTGGGTGGAAGGCCCCGCCCAACAGCCACTCAGTTTATCCAGATTCTTCGAGGACCTCCTGGGGACTTAAGCTTGGTTGGGTGGGGCTTCTGGTAGTCGAGGTGGGGACTCCAGGAGCTCAGAAGGTGTGGCTAGCAGGTCCCTGGTGATTGGGAGGTGCCAGTCTTGTTCGTGAGAAAATTGAGGGAAGGGCTTCCACGCCAAAACCACCCAACTCAGTCGTTGACACCCCCTGAGTCTGCCTGAACCCCTACACCCCAAGCCAGGCAGTTAACTCCTCATCTGGGTGTGATCTTTGCAGGATGGGGTGACAGGGTGTCCAGAGTGTGGAGCTATTGCATTACCCCAGCCTGATGCCATATTGACTCCCCCAAAACATGGCCAATGGTATGGGCGAGGGAGTCAGTACAGGGATCCTGGTGGTTGTCTCTTCAGTTCTCTCCCCAGAGCCACAAACCCCGGGCGAGTGGCTGTGTATGAGATTTTGTCAGTTGGCCCTTTAAGAAGGCACCTTGTGTCTAGCAGAGTCTGATCTCTCCCTGGCCGACAGAATCCCCAGTGATTTCCACAGCCAGATGTTACGTGGGCGCCTCCTACGGGATCTGGTGCTTTGGGCTGGGAAGCCCAGTGTGGGGTTGAGATCCCACACTCTGCAGGTGGAACCTTCGCAGAGAGCTATCCCTCCAGAACCTCAGCCACCGCCGTGGGAGTGGTCCAGCCCTTTTCACCTCCCTATCAGTCCTGACGTGGCTTCTTCTCGAAATCCCTGGTTATCTGACTCCTGTCCAGCTAGTCTTCAGCTGATTCTTTAGGTTGCTTGTTCCGTAGTTTAGTTGTGACTCCGGTTTGGTCCTGGGAGGAGGTAAGTGTAACTGTCACCTACTCTGCCATGACCTTGGACCCCCTCCCCCCCCGCCGGCTTTTTCATCCGTTCTCCCCTTGCTTCTTCAGAGCTGGGGTCTCAAACAGCTTCCCACTGTGGCTGGTGGGGGGTTCATCATCTTTAGTTTGTTACTTTAACCTTGTTCAACCTTTGTAAGGAATTCTTTTTATTAAAGTCCCTTATTTTAACCACTAGGAAGAATTCTATTTCCACCTGGTATAAGGGCTCTCTTCTTAAATTTATTCTTTTTTTTTTTTTTTAGAAGCCACTGGCTTTTAAAAAATATATATTTTATTGATTTTTTACAAGAGAAAGGGAGAGGGATAGAGAGTTAGAAACATCGATCAGTTGTCTCCTGCACACTCCCTACTGGGGATGTGCCGGCAACCAAGGTACATGCCCTTGACTGGAACCCAACCTGGGGCCCTTCAGTCCACAGGCCGACGCTCTATCCACTGAGCTAAACTGGTTAGGGCTTAAATTGTTTCTTAAACTTTGAAGTATTAGAAGACATATCTGTCTTGTGTGTTTTAGGACTTCAGATCACTATACAGTAGTTTGGAGTTAATGTCTCAAAGATTATTTTTCTTACTTCTTCCATTCTGCACGTATCTGTCTAGAACATCTCATGGGCAGGAATGACATGGGTTGGGAGGAATCTCATCCTCCTGAGTCCTTGGACCACAATGCCTTCTATTATCGACTCCCACCATCATTTCTAACTAAGTTCTGTGTGTCTCTTCCTGTGGTCTGGGCGGGTTTCCACAGAGCAGCATCCGCGCATGTTGCCATGGTGTCACAATAGCGGGAATTGCACAGCGCAGCAGGCATCCCGAGTGCTGAAGGGGATTTCCCTGTGAAAGAGAACAGTAACTGATTTAAATGTTACCGGTTCTAGAGCTCCATCAACACTTTCTACAGAGTCAAAGCAAGCAGGACAGTCTCTCCAAAGGGACCTCATCTCTAGGATAAAGACCCCTTACATTTCACGGAGCATCTCTCATCAATACACACACGTCTGAGCAGCTCTGTAAAGAACATTGACTTTCTCAGCACCCAGGAGACTGTGGTGGGGAGAATGCTGAGTGGCACACAGCTTTGCTACTTCCTGTTTTCTATTTCCATAAAATCGCTGAGGAATCACAGTGCCCAAACCCAGCTTCACATTCTGTGGGGACAGACTCCGCTCCAGGACCTGAGCTGCACAGACCCTCCCGGGGAGAGCTGCTCACCTCCACCCTCATGCTGCGGTGGCTGCTGCTTCTGGCCCTCGGTGGGTAGAAAGCTAGAGCAGGACTTGGGTGGGGCCAGAGCAGAACCACCTGTGTGTGGGCATCTCAGAACCTCTTTTACTTATTTACTTACTTTTTAAAGCTTACTTTTATTTAATTTTTTGGTTTTTAATCCTCACCCGAGGATATTTTTCCATTGGTTTTTAGAGAGAGTAGAAGAGAGAGGGAAAGACATACAGAAATATCGATGTGGAAGAAACACATCGATTGGTTGCCTCCTGAAGCACCCTGACCAGGGCCTGGGTGGGGAGAAGTCTGCAACTGAGGTAGGTGCCCTTCACCAGAATCGAACCTGGGACCCTTTCATCTGCAGGCCAATGCTCTATCCATTGAACCAACCGGCCAGGGCTCAGAACCTCTTTTAGGGCACAGGCCTCTCTGCCGGGATGAGTACAAATGGGCTTCTGCTTCTTTCTCCTTCAGGTAATATGCAGTGGCTACTGACCAGAGCAAGGTCCCCAGGAAAACCACAGACTACGAATCTCTTTTCCTAATACAGATTCCTTCTTCTTCTGTTTCACATTCATTAATGCTCTGGTCTCTAGGAAAATTCTCTAAAGGATATCAAAGAAAATTCTTTAAAGGATATCTGTTTGCATAAACTGTATTTCTAGACCATTGAAATGCTAGTATACTCTGCTTCCACTCCACTTCCACTCCAAGATACTGCAGTTGTGTCTGAACTCTGAGTTTCCTAGACTTAAATTGTAGAGAGGCTTTCCAGGCCTGCTGATTGCGGCTTTTGCTGATAAATATGAGTCTAGTATATGGATGCAAACATGACACCAGACCTAGAATAGAGAGGGAGGGAGGAGCAGGCTCCATGAGAAGACACCTCCATTTCCTTCCTGGCCTTGCCTGGCTTCTGTGTTGCCACCAGGCAGGCAATGTGTCTCAAACAAAACCATCTGTCTTAAAACGTCTAGAAAGATGAGGTGGGGGAGGAATAAACACGCTGTGAAATGTCTGAGAACTTACCTGCAGAATAGCCCACCTCTGGTCAGGGGGGTGAGCGATGTTTATAAATTGTTAGGACCTGCGCACTGGGTTCTGTGGGAATGTTGTCTGTGAGAGAAGGAAGGAAAAGGGGGTAAGTATAAGGGAAAGCAATAATGGGAACGAGGGGGGTGGATAGAAGAGAATAAAAAGTGGGGATGGGGGAAGAAGATACAGAAGAAGGACGTAGAGAATTGTTGGGAAAGTATTCAGAGAGTTACACGTTTTTCTAAAAGTATAACAATCCCAGTGCGGTGCTAACCTCCCTGACTCTTCCCGCACAGGTCCCGTGGGCGTCCGGCCAGGTGAGTTATTCTCTTTGTTCTTTGAGGTCTCTGGGAACCATGTGCGCTTCCAGGCAACAGAGGTACTGCCTGCTCCAGCCTCTGAGCTCAGGGCTGCGAGGATCAGGCCCAGAATTGGGGGGAAAGAGTGAGGGGCCAGGGCCTCACTTTAGTCCTTGCCATGGAACCAATGCTCCAACGTCACCTTCCTTGCGTGGCTACCTGCCTGACGATGTGCGAAGGACCCTTCTCTGCCCTCTCAAGGCAGTACGTTATTTTCTCTTTACGCTTAAGCCCCCGGACAGAAAACACGTTCACGGTGAAGGGAAAGCAGCCATACAGCGTACCCTTGAGGAAGCACCCTCCTGCTTATGGCCACAGACACTCAGAAGCCGCCCAGAAGCAATGGAGGCAGAGGTGGAGACATACTCCCTGCAATAGGAGGGAGCCAAAGGAACAAGGAGATGCTCTGCCTTACACGGGACTATCCCTCGATTGCAAACTACCCAGGCAGAACGCGATTTCCATTATTATTATTGTTATTTAAAAAATATATATTTATTGATTTCAGGGAGGAAGGGAGAGGGAGAGAGAGATTGAAACATCAATGATGAGAATCATGAATTGGCTGCCTCCTGCACCCCCTTACTGGGGATCGAGCCCGCAACGCGGGCATGTGCCCTTGACTGGAATCGAACCCTGGATCCTTCAGGCCACAGGCCGACACTCTATCCACTGAGCAAAACTGGCTAGGGCTTATTATTATTATTATTATTATTATTATTATTGATTTATGTTATACTGTAATAAAATAAAGAGGACAACTTGCTTTTCTGTTAGGCTGGAAAGTTACATTTTCTTCTTTAATCATTTATTTGAGAAAGTATCCTATTACAGGGAGGAGACAGAATACTTACATATCTGATACTTTTTTATGTCTGACTATATAAGTTGCATTTTATCTGAGGTGATTTTAAGCAAGAATGTTATGAATACATTATAGGGTCTCGGGATCAGCCTCATGCACTCCAGCAAACTTCCTGAAATTACGGTAAATGTGTATGAACGTACATTTGCCCCTTCTTCTGAGGAACAGGTAAAATGTCGGAGCTAAAGGCCGTTTACCTAGATGTATGACAGTCAAATTCTTGTTCCAGGCTCAGGACAGTCAGGACTCATCATTTTTCATCTATCTCTAGCCCTGTCGTTGTTACCAAACTGGCCACATAAATCTTACTCCTCAAATATTTGTTTGGTCAAATTGGTTTTATCTCTATGCTCTTCACGGAAAACCTTGCCCAGTATCAGTCTAGAGAGCGAAAATGTTGGGCCTTCACGAGGGCTTAAGACTTCTCTCTCTTTAATAAGAACGAATGCCCCCGCCAGTCATGAAACCGCCCCGTCTAAGAGTGTGACTTTCAAAGTGGCGAAAGGTATCGAGCTGCTGTCTCTGAACTTGTTGACCGCTTTGCTCTACAGGAACAAAGTGACAGGAACAACATTCTAGTCTGTGCCTCCAACATACTGTGCTGATTCTATATTGAAACATTTTTTTTCTTTTTGAAATATGTTTAAATATACACATAAAAAATGGGAACGAGGAGACATGTTTACTAGAATATGGAAGTTCTAACTCTTTTCTCCCCACCCCCTTTTGGTTTCCACTTTGGAGACTGGATCTAAACTCCCAGCGGTTCTCAACCTGTGGGTCGAGACCCCTTTGGGGGTCGAACGACCCTTTCACAGGGGTCGCCTAAGACCATCGGAAAACACATATATAATTACATATTGTTTCTGTGATTAATCACTATGCTTTAATTATGTTCAATTTGTAACAATGAAAATGGGGGTCACCACAACATGAGGAACTGTATTAAAGGGTCGCGGCGTTAGGAAGGTTGAGAACCACTGCTCCATGAGGAGAGGGTGTCTGTTCTGAGACAAGCCCCCGAGGGTGGGTTCCTCTTTTCTCTACGTACGGTCACGGCTGGAGGAATACACCGGGCAGGCGGCCGAGTCCATATTCTCCCGCCTCGGTTCTCTCTTCCTCCACGTGTTCCTCCGGGCCGGACACTTCCTTCCTTCCTTTCTTTTTTTAAAAATCTTCACCCGAGGATATTTTCCGTTGATTTTAGAGAGAGTGGAAGAGAGAGGGACAGGCAGAGAGAAACATCGATGCGAGAGAAACACATTGATTATATGCCTTCATCCTGAGCCCTGACCAGGGCCCAGGCCGGGGAGGAGCCCTTGGCCAGAATCGAACCCGGGACCCTTCGGTCCGCAGGCCGACGCTCTATCCACTGAGCCAGACTGGCTATGACACTTCCTCTCTTTATGCTAAAGGGGCATGGCTTAAGGTTCAGGCCTGGGGTTAGGCGTTTCATTAGAGCACACACTTCCCCTGAAATTTAACCCAGTGTATTACAATCCCAAATTGGTACTAGAACCTGAATTTCTAGCTCAGTTACCACCTAAAAAATTCCCCCCAAATGCCCAAGGGTTCAGGGCTGGGTCACAAAGCACTATGATGGCTGGCTCTTCTTCCCACTGCACAAGCTTTTAAAGAGCAGTCCACCAGCCCCTCTCCCAGCTTCTAAAGTTGTTGCTTTTTTCCTGCGAGGACAGATCCACTACCACGTGCTGCTCCTTAGCTCTCTGACGACCCCTCTCCTCCAAGGGGAGGCAATGACCCCAACAAGCAGGTTCCCAGAAGCCTCTGCCAAACGCATTCCAGTAGAAAATTCTAAATAATTGCCATTGAGACCCCCGGGCTGACTTCTCAGGGGCCCAGATGGTGTCGTCTAGGGAGAATGACAAAGGGAAGGTCTCTGAATTGTACTGCTGGGCCGAGTCTCTCAGAGATGAGAGATGCAGAGAAAGCTAATTGTGACTGTCACAGGGACAGGAGGTCATCTGGAATGGAGATGAGGAGATGTCAGTGGAATTGGTTTACATGCATATTTAGTCCAGAAAATTGTTGGCACTTGAATAAATCAAAAACAGATATAAAACCAGCAGGATGTGTAGAAGACAGAAGATGTCTGTCACTAAGTGAAATAGAGCTCACCTTAGCCGGTTTGGCTCAGTGGATAGGGTCCCGGGTTCGATTCCAGTCAGGGACACATGCCCGGGTTACAGGTTTGATCCCCAGTAAGGGGGAGGGGGTGCAGGAGGCAGCCAATCAATGATTCTCTCTTATCATTGATGTTTCTATCTCTCTCTCCCTCTCCCTTCCTCTCTGAAATCAATAAAAATATATTTTAAAAGAAGAAAAATGAATAAATAGAGCTCACCTTTGCTGAGCAGGGAAGCCAGAAAGGCCAGGAGATTCTAAGGAATCTGTGGCTGCCTGGCTTCGTGTGTGTGTGAGTGTGTGTGTGTGTGTGTGTGTGTGTGTGTTGTCTTTTCCTGTAGGAACAGGTGTTAGAGTGCTGGCGCAGGGCGTGCCCTGTGGGTACAGGTACTTTTGCATCTTTTGCAGACTGGCTCAGCATCGATCTGCAAAGCCATGCTTACGAAGGAGACAGGGTGGTTGTGAGGTGCTCTGGAAAAGACAATGGTAAAATAAAGAAACTGATGTACTACAAGGATGGCTCTCGGATAGCCACCTACTCTAGCGCCTCGAGCTACACCATTTCCAATGCAAGACCCAGTGACAGTGGCTCCTATTACTGTAAGTCAGATAAGTCACTACTGTACTTCTTTGAGGAGACAGAAGAATCACGCTCTCAATGGCTCACTGTCCAAGGTGAGGGTCTCACTATTCAAGTGGAAAAGTCTGGGGAGAAGTAGGGCCTGTGTGGGTGGCCCAGGCTGCAGGGCAGGGAAGGCCACCCAGAGAGGCAGGAACTGGGGGTGTCTGTGTGTGTTGGAGTCTGGGGCTTGTGTGTCCTGCTCACTGGGGCTGAGAAGACAAGGGACTTCTCAACGGGAGCTCCACAGCTCCCTGACGGGGGTCTCTGTGTAATTCTTCCCTTCAGAGCTGTTTCCAGCACCTTCCCTGACAGTCAGCTCCTTGCAGCCCGTGGAGGAGACCTCGGTGACCCTGTCGTGTGATACCCAGCTCCCCTCGGATAGGTCATGGACCCCACTTCGGTACTCCCTCTTCAGGGACGGCCACACCCTAAAATCCCAGAGCTCCTCCGGGTTTTGGACCTTAGCGTTAAGGAAAGAAGACTCCGGAAATTACTGGTGCGAGGCAACGACAGCATCGCGCAGTGTCTCAAAGCGGAGCCGCCAGTCCTACATCCAGGTGCACAGTGAGTGTCAGGGGCTGGGCTGGCTGGGGAGCTGCTGTCCTCAGTGCTAGAGGGACCCCTCCGAGACTCAGAAATCTCTGGAGAGGAGAAGACTAATAGAAATGTACCGAGTACAAGGCATTGCTCAGAGCAGTTTTAAATTTAGTGCTCCCAGAACCCTGTGAAAGACTGAAGTGTGAACAGTATCTATACAGTAAGTGCGATTACCATCCCCATTTGACACATGCGGAAACAAAGCACAGAGCTGTTCAGTGACCTGCCCAAGGGAACACGGCATGTAAGTAGCACAGCTGGAATTGAACCTGAGCACCCTGGTGGCAGGATATGCCCTTTAAAAATATATAAAAATATATAGTTTTTATTGATTTCAGAGAGGAAGGGAGAAGGAGAGAGACAGAAACATCAATGATGAGAGAGACTCATTGATTGGCTGCCTCCTGCAGGCCCCCTCTTGGGCATCGAGTCGGCAACCCGGGCATGTACCCTTGACCAGAATCGAACCCAGGACCCTTTGGTCCACAGGCCAACACTCTATCCACTGAGCCAAACCAGCTAGGGGGGTATATACCCTTTTATCCACCTTGCTACACTTCCTATCTCAACTATGCCAGTGGAGAGTGGTATCATAATAGCTACCAATTGTAGAATCTCTGCAGTGCAGCAGTTGCTTGATACAGGTACGTCTATTTATCGTTATGAAAAGCCTGTGCAGCTGGTATGACTATCCATACTTTATCACTAAGAAAACTGCAGCTCAGAGCGATGAACTGACCTACCAAGATCATGTGGCAGAGCTGGGTGAGGGCGCACAGCCCGTGTGTCCCCCCACTCCCTCTGTCCCAAGTGCATCAGGAGCTCAGAAGGGAAGGATCGCCGTGGGCTGCAGGCATGAGAGAGGGCCAGTAAGTGTGCAGACAGTGAGAGGTCAGATTTTTAGAAGATTGAGTTGCAGGGTGCTCTTGCCTGATAGCCCTCAGCATGCTCCCTCCTCACCAAGAGCCCTCCTCGGCATACAAATCCACTCCAACCATTCCACCTGCCGCAAAGCTCAGCTGCTGGCCCGGCCTCCTCACCAGGTCCTCATCTGCCATCTCGTGTTCACACAGGGATCCCCGTGTCTGGCGCGCTCCTGGAGACCCAGCCCCAGGGTGGGCAGGCGGTTGAAGGAAAGGAGCTGGTCTTGATCTGCTCTGTGGCCGAAGGCACAGGGGAAACCACGTTCTCCTGGCACCGAGTGGACACAGGGGAGAGTCTGGGGAGTAAGAGTCAGCGTTCCTGGAGATCAGAGCTGGAGATCCCTGACGTCAGGGAGAGCCACGCGGGGGGATACTATTGTACAGCTGACAACACCCAGAGCCCTATCCAAAGCGAGGTGGTGAACATCACCGTGAAAAGTAAGTACCGCTCTCATGGTTAGCCAGCAACTTCCAACGGGAGCCAGTTTCCTTGTGTTGCAGTAAGGATGCCCCTAGGATGGCCAGGAACAGGGCCAGGAAGGGGTGGAGCGCACGGGAGGGTTGTTGCCATGATGGTGGTGGCGTGGCGGTGGGAGCGGCAGCATTAGCAGAGGCGCTAAAGAAGATGACAGTGGGAGGGACCAGGCAGGGACCGCGGCACGGCCAGAGGCACATTTTTCAGAATTGCTCAGCAGAGGTTGTCAAAGCTCTTCTGAAACGGGCTCTGCAGCATTCAACAGGGAGGCACGACGGTGGGAAAGAACCCACGGGCTGGGGAGAACCTGTGAGAACGCTTGGGAGGGGGTGGAGGGGGTTGTAAGTGGGTTCTAGCAGGGGAGACCCTCTTTGATGGACCCTCCTACTTCCGTCAGTTCCAGCGTCGCACCCTGTCCTCACCCTCAGTGCTCCTGAGGCCCACGCCTTCATCGGGGACACGGTGGAGCTCCATTGTGAAGACAAGAGGGCACACCCCCCGGTTCTGTACTCATTTTATCACAACAATGTCTCCCTGGGGAACGTCTCGGCGCCTGCCGGGGGCAGAGCATCCTTCAGCCTCTCTTTGACCAGAGGACATGTTGGAAACTATTCCTGTGAGGCCAACAATGGCCTGGGCGCCGGACGCAGTGAGGAGGTGGCACTCAACGTCACAGGTAGGCCATTTCCGATGTCTTCTTCCCGGGGACCATTGGCAAT
This sequence comes from Myotis myotis, assembly GCF_014108235.1. Lineage (NCBI taxonomy): Eukaryota > Metazoa > Chordata > Mammalia > Chiroptera > Vespertilionidae > Myotis > Myotis myotis. The sequence goes on from NW_023416322.1 coordinate 5,334,004, forward strand.
TAGGTCAAGCAATGGCTTATGGGTCCTTGAATTTCCCTGTCCCTCGGGGAATCAGAGTTCAACTAGAGCAAGCATGTCAAACGCAAAGGCTAACACGGGCCAAATAAATAGAAGCTTCAATGTTCATAGAAACGTAGGTTTATTTCGATAGAGACATGCTGAATAAAATGGGCTGAAATAAACGAGTCATCGTTAACATAAAATAATAGAACATTTAATAAAAATTAATATTTTTTCTTGAACACTAACTTACCAGACACTGACTAACTGCACAAATTAATAAGTGTAACGAAAAGAAACCTATTTTTCTTGTTCTTCAAAAGTGAAATATTTCCTGTTGAGCACACCAAACAAGTCAGTCCAAGACTAATTACGTGGCCATCGGCTGCTAAAATATTCGCTGTTGGTATTAGTGGAGAGAAATGGTGCGCCTGTGCATAAGGCGCGTAAGGGAAATGAATTCAATACGATGATAGTAATCAGTTATTAGCGAACATTGCAGTGTGTTATTAATAATTATGTATAACATATGTATAACAGGATATTGTAAAAATTAAGTTACGAAATTTTTATTAAAATGTTTCTTATATACAGTTATGTTGGCTGGGCTGCAGAAATATTCATTGTGGGCCACATGTGGCCCACGGGCCGCGAGTTTGACATGCTTGAACTAGAGTGTCCATCTGTTCTCTTAGGCTTCCTTTTCCATTGGTCTTAACAACAGTGTCACTGACCTGCTCCTTCGCCTTCCCCTGCCCCTTCTGGTTTCCCTTATACTTTACATCATCAGATGTGTGTGAAATAGATACTACAGTATTTGTAGGGCACTTTGCTGGGGTAAGTTAGCATTGACAGTGAGGCATGGCTACATCCCTGAGGGAGGAGGGAGGTACCACTGAGATAGGGACACTCAGCTCACAGTGGGTAAGGACATACGACTAAGCTTTATAAATATGTAGGAAAAAGTAGAAAAACCATGAACAAACCAGATTCTGGAATTTAAAACGTTACTAGGATTATCTCATTTAATCTCCATAACAACCCTCATTTTACTAATAAATAAGATTTAGACCAACTCACTTGTCTGAGGTCCCACAGCTAATAGGTCACACACAAAAATGAAACTCTAGCCCTAACTGGTTTGGCTCAGTGGATAGAGCGCCGGCCTGCGGACTAAAGGGTCCCAGGTTCGATTCTGGTCAAGGGCATGTACCTTGGTTTCGGGCACATTCCCAGTAGGGGGTGTGCAGGAGGCAGCTGATCAATGTTTCTCTCTCATCGATGTTTCTAACTCTCTATCCCTCTCCCTTCCTCTCTGTAATAAATCAATAAAATATATTTAAAAAAAAATGAAACTCTAGGCAAGGGCTACAGGAATCAAGAAACTTTGCTCTTTGCCCTTCTTTTTAATATATCATAATAGTCGTAAGATTTTTCTTAAATTTATTATTGCAAAGGACATTTAATAGGTTTACTAATGGGGAATAATTATTGAATTCCTGATGCAAACCCTTCTTAGCATCAAGTCATCAGAGGTAGTAGGACATATAACTTGCTCACACTTTATTTCAAAATTCTGTATTCTTATGTGTGTTTCCTTTCTTGAGCTGTACTCATCTAGTTTTGGTTTCAAGGATAGGTTAGCCTCATAGGGATCATTTCAGAAGCTTCCCATGTCTTCTGTAAAACAGTTAAAACAACATTTGGATTATCTACTAGTTAAAAGTATTTGGAACTGAGCCTAACAATTTTCTGAGCCTGGTAGATTTTTACCTTCATTATCAAATCTTTTTTCCTTTTTCTTTTCAAATTTCCTACCCTTTAAAAAATAATTTGGATACTTTTGCTCAAAACTTGGGGCAATTCAGCTCAGTGTGGCTCAGTGGATGAGCGTCGACCTATGAACCAGGAGGTCAGGGCACATGCCCAGGTTTCCAGCTCAATCCCCAGGGTGGGTGTGCAGGAGGCGACTGATCAATGATTCTCTCGCATCATTGATGTTTTTCTCTAAATCTATCTCCTTTCCTCTCTGAAATCAATAAAAAATATTTTTAAAGACTTGGGGAATTTTATCTAAATTTTCAAATGTATCACATACTGTTGACCATCATATTATCTAATTTTTAAGTAGCTGTCAGATTTTATTATGATCTCTTCACATTTATAGTTTGTTTGTGTGATCTCTTAGAATTTACTAATAAGATTTGCCAGAGATTTGTCTATTACATTGCACTTTTTAAACAGCCAGAGTTAGTATTAGTATTAAAATCTATTTGGCTTTTGGTTTTCTGATTCATTTATTGCTCTTTTATCTTCCCTAAAACTTTCCTCCTTTTGTTTTAAATTTATTTTATGTTGTTCTTTAATTTCTTAAGCACATATAAAATTTTCATCTTTATTTATTTTCTCATAAATGCATTTATAATTTTATTTTGACCGCAGAACACTTTGGAAGCTATTCCTGTGAGGCCAACTAGTATCAGCAACGGGCATGGCTCAATGTGCAACTGGATGCAAGCGTTCTGTCTGTGCCTGCCCTCCTGCCCCTGAATTTCTCCACTCCCTTCATTCTCACACAGACAGGGCTGACCACTGACGGCAGCGCTAGGCTTACCTCCCCGCTTTCTGCTAGAGCTCCTAGAGAAAAGAGTCTTTTAAAAAACGATTCCAACTTAAAACCAACCAACCAACCAACCACAAACAGGTGGAGATCAGAGATGAACAGTCTGAGTCAGGTGTTCACCCCCCTCCCTCTGCAATGAAGCTGGAGCTGTGATTGAGGAAGTGATCCACAGCGTCTGGTGCAGTTTTCCAAAGGAAAATGAGTAACTCAGTTGACCTCAAGGCTTTCCCTAGTCTCCATTCCTTCTCTTTTTCCAGGATCTTTTCGAGCCCATGAGAACCAAGCCATAAATCGGTGTGCCCCACATTCCTTTGTTATCAGAGGGCAAAGGCTCGTCCCCGGGGCACTTGAGTGGGAGCCTTTGGTGGGCTGGATGATGCTACGAGATGGGCATGCAGTGGGACAGAGCCAGAACTCGGGGACTCCCTCCTTCAGTGAGCCCTTAGCCCACACCACACACAACCACCAGCAAGCCCTCCCTCCTAACTCTGGGAACTACCGTAAGCACATTTCTGAACGCTCTCTGACCCCTTCTGTTTTCAGAGCCCCCACCCAAGACCCGCTTGGTGAATGGTGCTCACCGCTGTGAAGGGCGCGTGGAGGTGGAGCGGGACGGTCGCTGGGGCACTGTCTGTGATGACGGCTGGGGCCTGAAGGAGGTGGCCGTGGTGTGCCGGGAGCTGGGCTGCGGAGCCGCCAAGCACACCCCCGCGGGCCTGCTATACCCGCCGCTGGCCGAGGAGGCCCAGCCCGTGTTCATCCAGGTAGCCCTGTGCAACGGGACGGAGGGGGCACTGGCGGAGTGTGAGCAGATCGAAACCTTCGACTGTGGGCATGACGAGGATGCGGGCGCCGTGTGTGAAGGTGTGTGACGGCAGGGCCTGGGCAATGGAATATCACTCGGCCATGTACCATGTGATTTCGCTCCTATGTGGAATCTAAAACACAATCAACAAGCAAAACAAATAAACTCATAGATACAAAGAACAAACCAATGGTTGCCAAATTGGAGGGGGTTGGGGCACTGAGTGAAAAAGGTGAAGAAATTAAAGAGTACAAATTGGCAGCTGCAAAATAATCATGGAGATGTAAAGTACAACATAGAAAATATAGTCAATAGTATTGTAATAACTCTGTCGGGTGCCAGCTGGGTACTAGACTTATTGGGGGGATCACTTCATAAGTTTTATAAATGTCTAATCCAGCTGTGGGCAAACTACGGCCCGCGGGCCGGATCCGGCCCCTTTGAAATGAATAAAACTATTGAAAAAAAAGACCGTACCCTTTTATGTAATGATGTTTACTTTGAATTTATATTAGTTCACACAAACACTCCATCCATGCTTTTGTTCCGGCCCTCCGGTCCAGTTTAAGAACCCATTGTGGCCCTCGAGTCAAAAAGTTTGCCCACCCCTGGTCTAATCACTATGCTGTATACTTGAAACTAATATAATATCAAATATCCACTATAATCTATCTCTATAAAAGCCTAAGCAACCAAACAACCAAATGACCAAATGACCTGTCCCTATGATGCACACTCACCACCAGGGGCAGACGCTCAACACAGGAGCTGCCCTCTGGTGGTCAGTGTGTTCCCACCGCCAACCTCCCGTGGTCCCTCCCCCTGGCTGGCCAACCTCCCATGGCCCTGATCAGCCCCAATCACCAGCCAGGCCGAGGGACCCTACCTGTGCATGAATTTGTGCACCAGGCCTCTAGTTTTAAAATAAAAAATATTTGTTGTTGTTCTATAATCCCATCAGCGCTTGTGAATTCTTTATCCTAAAAAAAAAAAAAAAAAATCTACTTATCAATATAAATCCAAAAGCAGGAGCAACACTGGGTAAATAAAATCCAAGTGTTTTTTTTCCTCCCTAAATGCTAATGGGGCTGGGGGTAGAGGGTGGGATGCATGTTGGAAAGACTCCAGGTCTATCAAGGAATCCAGGCCACAGACTGTAGAAACAGAGCTCCCTGTGGATGCAGGGAAATGAAAGAAATCCCACTGCATGTCCCAGAGCCTCCCAAGGCTTGTGCCAGACGGGAAGGGAGTGAGGCCTCCCTCAGCCCGGGCCCCAGGCTCTGCTGGAGCAGCTCATCCCACGGGCCAGGAGCACAATCAGCCTTGAGAGGCCAGTGATGAGAAGAAGCTTTTGAAGTACTGGGTCAATGCCCAACTTTTTAAAAATTAATTTTAAAAATATATATTTTTATTGATTTCAGAGAGGAACGGAGAAGGAAAGAGATAGAAACATCAATGATGAGAGAGAATCATTAAGTGGCTGCCTCCTGCACGCCCATGTGGGATGGAGCCTGCAACCCAGACATGTTCCTCAACCAGGAATCAAACCCGTGACTTCCTGGTTCATAGGTCGACACTCAACCACTGAGCCACGCGGGCCAGGCAATGCCCATTTTTAGGAACATGTCAGGAGCTGTGGCTTATCAGGGTGATGGAGTCGGCACTGGGCACAGGAAAGGATCCAGGATTTGGAGCCGACTGACAGAGCTTGGGGTCTGTCTCCTCCGAGTCATCAGCCATAAACAGCAGCCTTCTCTGAAACCCATCATCTCTGTCGGGAAAGTATTACCAGGGATAATACTCGGCCCACCTTCCTCACAGATAGGAAGAAATTAGACACTCACCGCCCATAAAGACCTTTCGTGAATTCCCGGCCAGGGTGGCTCAGTGGCTTTGAGTGTTGTTCTATGCACTTAAGGTCGCAGGGTTGATTCTCAGTCGGGACACATACCAAGGCTGCGGGGTTTGATCCTCTCTCCACCTTCTTCTCTTTCTCGGAAATCAATAAAAAAAGGTGTCCTAAGGCACCGCACACTGAAGGCGGGTGCATTGGCAGGTGTGGGGAAAGCCGGTGTTGGGTCAGGGACAGCGGCGCAGACACAACGGTGGCCCCAGCGACTTAGTGGTGGAGGAGAAGGGCTGGGACCCTCACATGTGACCTGGAGGGTAAAAAGGGCAGAAGCGCATCCCTACCCGAGAAGCTGGTCCCCTCTCTCCCTCTCTTGGCAGCAAAACCCTGCGATGTGTTCAACAGCCCAGCCCCGCAGTGGCCATGACGACTGGGGAGGCAGCACCACAGGCTTGTGGGTCCCTCTCTCTCCGACCCCTGGGGGTGGAATCCGGTAGAGGCCGCGGGGAAGCCTAGAGAGCACATCAGGGCCAAACACAGGCGACCCGCACCACCACCAGCAGGCACAGGCATCTCCCATGACCCAAGTGGCACTGCCCCCTGACGATCGCAGAGCAGAAAGTTTGTGCTATAGCACCACCTACTGGACACATAAAAAACCTGTAAGATCAACCTGCTAAATTGCCATAAACCACTCCAGAATGTGCAGTAAGTGAATTATCTACCAATGATCCAGGCTAAATATTGGGAGGGATAAATGATTAAGCTTCAGATCTTTAAAAACTTTTCCATAAATAAGTAATTCTGAACCATCTTAATGGGGTTTGTAAAGTACTCATTCGTGCCATTGCGGAGCCATAGTGTGGGGTAAATTCCTCACGCCGCCTGGCTTACTGCTGCGGCCTGGAGAGGGTGGGATGAATCCTGCCAGCCAGCTGCGTAGAGTCCCCAGTTGCCAGGCCACCTCCCACCGTCCCCAGGGGCGAGGTTCCTGGAAACAACTTACCCTCCTTGGTCACCTTACAGGAGTGTGGGTCAGGGGTGGACTGGCCTTCTTGGCCACCTGGAGCTTTGTCCTCAGGGAAGCTGTGGTACCCAGAGTCCTTTCCCTGCATTCTCTCAGTGAGCAGGCTTCTAGCACCTCCTGCATCCCAGGCTCGGTGCTAAATGCTGGGAAGCCAAAAACAGAGACCTATGCCCCTGTGAGCTCAGTCTAATACTGGAGAAGAAAATGGACATACAATGTGATCAGTGCCACTTGAGAGTGCTGGCTGAGCCCCTCGGGGAGATAGCTAACTCAGCTGGAGAAACTGAGGAAGACAGCAAAGTGTGAAGCTTAAGAGTCTTCACTCTGTCAGAGAGGCCTGGATCCAACGCAGTCAAAATGGGCTTGGTGCCGAAACCGGTTTGGCTCAGTGGATAGAGCGTCGACCTGCGGACTGAAAGGTCCCAGGTTCGATTCCGGTCAAGGGCACGTACCTGGGTTGCGGGCACATCCCCAGTAGGAGATGTGCAGGAGGCAGTTGATCGATGTTTCTCTCTCATCGATGTTCTAACTCTCTATCTCTCTCCCTTCCTCTCTGTAAAAAATCAATAAAATATATTAAAAAAAATGGGCTTGGCTGTGTGCTGTGATAATGAGCATGAGACTCTCCTTGGCTTACAACCTCAGAGACTCGCTGAATTTCAGTCGAGGACTCTGCTCCACTTCGCCATCATCCTTTCCCCAGGATCTGCCTCCTGGAGCTGCTGGTCAAAAGTGATCCTTCCACCGGCTGGGGTGGCTCAGTGGTTGATCATCGACCTATGAACCAGGAGGTCACAGTTCAATTCCTGGTCAGGGCACATGCTCAGGTTTCAAGCTCAATCCCCAGTAGGGGGCGTGCAGGAGGCAGCTGATCAATGATTCTCTCTCATCAGAGAGATGTTTCTATCTTCCTCTCCCTTCGTCTCTAAAATCAATAAAAATATTTTTTAAAATAAAAATAAAAAGGTGACACTTCCACTGCCATTACACTGGCCTGAGAAAGTCATATAGCTGTGCTTGAGTGCCACTGAGACAACGAGAGAGAGAGAGAGAAAGAGAGAGAGAGAGAGAGAGAGAGAGAGAGAGATTTTTGAACACACCTAATGCTTTCCCCAAGTGTAAACTTTGACTCTTATTAACCATGCAGCCATGGAAGATCACTAAAATCTCTTTATCTTTTAATTACTTCAGCTATGAAATGGGGGTAATAATAAAACTATTTTTTTTGAGGATTAAAAGAAACCACCTGTGCCATATACTTAGTGCTGTGCCTGGCTGTTGTTATTACAGTTTTACTCTCAGTAGCAGCACTACTGCTAGTAATCCTGGCAGTGGTATCATAGAAGTGGGCAGAGGAGCTGAATATTGAAGAGTGGGTCACACCCACAAACACACATGCACAACATACATACCCACACTGACCTTCCCAGGTGACCTTGTCCCGGGATGACATCATTCTCCCAACGTCCTCTCGTCATCACCAGCAGCACCTCTGGCCGGAAGCAGATGGCGGAGACAGCAGTGCAGCAGGCCTGAGCAGCCCTGCCTCCATCCCCTCTGCACATGCGCCCCGCATTCGCCCTGCACGCTCCCCTCCCTCCAGGCCTCAGGTGCCTGTCAATGCATAACCAGAGCAACAATAGCATCTGAAACCTGAGAGCTGAGCAGGATCATCTCTTGGCCTCCCCTTCCAAGGCCGGGCCTTTGACTCTCCTCGCCAGCTGCCATCACCCTCCATCCCTGAAGCTCCTTTGGGCTTCTTTCCCAGAGGCCAGAGACACATCTGTTCTGTGGTTCTCACATCAGCACAAACACGTGCCGAGGGAACAGGAGGAAGAGCATGCCAATTGGCTTGTTCTCTGTGAGCGTTTCAAGCTGGTGTGTAGAGGCACAAACCCATTGTCAGGAGGAGAGGCCAGCACAGTTGTTGAGCACTGAGGCTCCCGGCCTCTTTCATCAACTTTCACAGGAACCCTGAGGCTCAATGAGCCGATTGCTGTTCAGATGATCAAACATACAACTCTAGGCCCACAGGTCATGGCCCTGTCTGCTTGGCCTGGCAAGCCTGAGGCGGCTGGGAAGCTTTGTGTCCCACTGTGAAAAAGAAGAAATGATTTCCCATCTTTCATTGTTGAACTAACTCACACTCATTCACAGCACGAGTAAACTTCACTCAGTTCATTCCACAGCCAGGGACAGAGCAAGAAGCTGTGCAGGGAGAGGCGGGCACTCCAAGATTTCCACCCAGTTCGTGCCTTCTGGAAAGGTGCTAGCTATTAGGGGAGATAAGACATAGATGTTGTGAAATTACAACGTGAAGCAAAAGGTGCTAAATATGTCAGCAGTCGATAGTAGAACAACAGTTCTCTGATGATACATACAGCAGATAAAGGAACGGCCAGGCCATCAGAAGTTTGCCTTCCCCACATTCCAGCCTTGTAGACATGGTTCTAGCCATGGACATGCCAGGCACCTTAGGGGGCGATCAGGGTCTGGATACTAGGCAGAGGAGAACAGACAGCTACACAGGCGAGGAGAGTGGGACAGGAGAGAGATGAGAACAAGACTATGAGGGTCAGAGGTCAGTCTGTGTGCCTCTCTCATGTTTCCAGAAGCTCTGGAGATGTAGGCCTGGTGACTCAGAGCAGAAAGATGGGAAACTGACAAGCTCTTTGCTCTTCCATGGAATAAGTCTCTTATTAAAATCAAGCCGAATATTTGCTGCATATCTACTACGTGTCGTGCACAGGGTTAGCCCCTTTCATTCTATTATTTAATTGACTTCTCACAAGCAACCCTTTGGATGTGCTTTTTAAACCCTACTTCCAAGATGGACAAAATGAGGAGCAAGGAAGAAATTGACACCCACTGAGGAGTGTCGAGCGAGAATATACAACCAGGCCTTCACTCTTTTCCCCTTCCAACCAACCGTGCCCCATAGGTGGCCATAATAAACCTGATTTTTACATTTTATTTATTTTCCAGTTACAGTTGACACACACTATTATATTAGTTCCAGATGTACAATGTAGCGAGTAGATATTTATATGCCTTATGAAGTTCCCCCAATAAGTCTAGTACCCACCTGATACAAGGCATAGTTGCTAGAATATTATTAACTATAATCCCTACGCTGTGCTTTAAATCCCTGTGACCGTTTGGTAACTGCCAATTTGTACTCTGAATCCCTTCACTTTTTCCACCCACTCCTTCAACCCCTTTCCCATTTGACAGCCCTCCATTTGTTCTCTGTACCTACGAATTTGTTTCTGTTTTGTTTGTTCATTTATTTTGTTTTTTAGATTCCACATATAACTGAAATCATATGGTATTTGTCCTTCTCTCTCTGACTTATTTACTCAGCATAATACCCCATGTTATTGCAAATGGCAAATTTCATTTCTTATATCAGAGTAATACTCCATTATATAAATGTCCCACACCTTCTTTATCCATTCATCATCTATCGATAGACACTTGGGCTGCTTCTATTTTAATGTTTTTATTGATTTTTAGAGAGAGAGGAGAGGAGAGAGATAGAAACATCGATGAGAGAGAAACAGCATCAGTCAGCTGCATCCTGCACGCTTCCTATGGGATCGAGCCCGGAACCAGGCATGTGCCCTGGCCTGGAATCGAACCAGTGACCTCTTGGTTCATGGGTTGACGCTCAACCACTGAGCCACACCAGCCAAGCTAGGTTGCTTCTGTATCTTGGCTATTGAAAATAACATAGGAGTGCATAATATTTTCAAATTAGAGTTTTGGATTTCTTTGTATAAATACCCAGAAGTGGAATTGCTGGATCATGGTGAAACTCTTTTTAAAAAGAAAGGTATATTTTTATTGATTTCAGAGAGGAAGGGAGAGGGAGAGATAGAAACATCAATGATGTCATTGATCAGCTGCCTCCTGCACGCCCCACACTGGGGATGGAGCCCAGCACAAATAGCCTCCCTACAGATCCATGGGCTGAATAAATGTTTGATTTTTTTTAAATGTCTTGCCTTATATTCTTTCTTGAACCAACTTTAGCCAGGCAACCCCCATCACTCTACCATGAAGGTTTATGTCAAGGTCACTCAGGATGTCTTCATGTCAGTTCTCATCTTGACCTACTCTCTCGTCTCGGCCTTTGGCTCAATTGACCACTCATTCCTCCTAGAATTGCCCCTTCCTTTGCTTCCAGGACCACGCCCACTTGTGTTTCTCTTGACACTTCTTTAAAGTCTCCTTTGCTGGTACCCTCTCATCTCCCTGACCTCTAAACAGCAGGAGTTGTCCCCAACTTCAATCTTTGGATCTTATCTATACTCATGTGTTAGGTGATTTCATCCAGTCTCATAGCTTTAAATACCATCCAAATGCTCGTGACTCACAAATATCTATCATCTGCTCACATTCTATACTGAATTCTAGATTCCATTATCCAACTACTTACCAGCTACCTTCACTTGGACGTGTAATACACACCTCAAACTTCACGTGTCCAAAACCAAGCTCCTCCTCTTCCCTCATGTCCTCCAAGCTCACCTGCCCGGACCTGCTCCTTCTGGATTCTTTCCTCTCCCAGTCAATGGCAGTGCCTCATCCTTCCAGCCACTGAAGCCATAATCCCAAGAGTCATCTTTGACTCGGCTCTTTCTTTCACACCTTACATCTACTCTTTCAATGAATCATATCCATTTTCTCTTCAAAATACATCCAGAATCCATCGCCTTCTCGGCATTCTCACAGCCCTCACCTTCGTCCCAGCCATTCTGACCTGACTGTTGAGCAGTCTTCCCCTGACCTCTCTCTTCTGGCTGTTACCCATGGCAGCCAAAATGTTCCTGTTCAAATATGTCGGGCCATGTCATCATCGCGCCTCTGTTAGAGCCTCCCGTCGGCAGCACGTGTTAATGATGTTATAAGCTCAGTGTCTGCAATGATCGCTAAGGCCCCGTCCGCCTTTCTGACCTCTGACCTTCGGACCTGTCACTGTTCTCCTCGCCCTCTCTGCTCAGACTGTACTCTCCTCTTTGCTGCTCCTTGGACGCAGCAGCAATGTCCCCGCCTGACAGCTTTGTGCTCTCTCTACCCTCTCTGGAATGCTTTCTTCGGGCTGGCCGGAGTGGCTCAGTGGTTAAGTGTCGACCTGTGAACCAGGAGGTCACAGTTCGACTTCCAGTCAGGGCACATGCCTGGGTTGCAGCCTCTATCTCCAGTAGGGGGTGTGCAGGAGGCAGCCAATCCATGATTCTATCTCATTATTGATGTTTCTGTTTCTCTCTCCCTCTCCCTTCCTCTCTGAAATCAATACAAATATATTAAAAAAATGTTTTCTTCAGATTGCGGCATGCCTACCTCCTTCAAATTTTTATTAATATCACCTTTTTGGTGAATCTTTTCCTGGCATACCTCTCCTAACATTTCCTATGTCTCTTTCTGCTTTAGGACTTACCTTGTTAGTACTTATCGCTATCTAACATTATATATATTATCTTACTTGTTTATAATATTATCTATTTCCCCTTCATAAAGGCAGAAATTGCTTTTGTCTGCTTTTATCACTGTTGTTTCTCCAATGCCCAGGACAATACTTAGCACATAGTAGGCACTCAATAAATACGAGTTGAATGAATGAATGAATACTCACTAGTTCTTCTAAGCCTAGCACCTAGACCAGTGATGGTGAACCTTTTGAGCTCGGCGTGTCAGCATTTTGAAAAACCCTAACTTAACTCTGGTGCCGTGTCACAGATAGAAATTTTTTGATCTTTGCAACCATAGCAAAACAAAGATTTATATTTGATATTTATTTTATATATTTAAATGCCATTTGACAAAGAAAAATCAACCAAAAAATGAGTTCACGTGACACCTCTGACCTGCGTGTCACAGGTTCGCCGTCACTGGCCTAGACGCTCAGTAAGCCTTTATTGAACTGAGCAATCCTCTCGAGTCCGCTCCATCGTGGTGTTTCAGCTAGCTGCACACTTTCAAAGCATCAAATGCCACTTCCTCCACATGTAAATACAGGAACATAGCCCCAAGCCCAAATCACTTTTGTGTTCTCCGGTGTAAGTGGGTTGCCTGTCCCATCTATCAGAGAGAACAGACATTGACTGGAATGCAGTTCACTAACAAATGGAAAAAAGAACTTGAAAACCAGTTACTTGGTGATCAAAGTTCTGGAAAAATGTTCTCTGCAGCAGGAGAGAGGCAGTTGCTTACTCACAGGGGAGGACATTTCTGGTTTATTGTGTTTCTCTCTGAAGTTACGGCTTTCCAATTCTGCCAGGAGCCACCGAGGGAGCACTGCCTTTTAGAGTGGGGCCTCCAATTCTGAGAAATTAATTTTAAATAGAGACACATTACACCTCCCCACAGAACAGTTCAGCAGGAAAGTGCTGCCGAGACTCAGCTCGGCTGCCAAGCTGCTCGGGCTGGGTCCTGTTGGTGGGGAGCTCTGTCCCACTAGCTCATCCCCACAGGCCCAGCCTAGCTTGCAGCTACACCTCCCTTCCAGAATGTTCCATGCAGTCTTGACTTCTCTTTTGCTTCTTATCAGCCATTTACATTTCACAAATATTTACTGAATGCCTGTTTGTTACCCTGCACCGTGCTAGGTTCTAGGAAAGGGAATGGAGATAGAATGAGTATTTCATCATTTCATTCGTCAGAATTGAAGAAGATACATTACAGGATTCCTCAAGGACCATAGTCTCAACTAACTCACATTTATTGAGTGCAGGCCCTGTGTACAGATCAGGAGACAAACATGTAGATTTATATTAAACATTGAACACGAAGAAAAAGCTTTTGGCGCAAAGCAAGCAGCAAGGCGGTTTGCTGTAGGAGCAACAACATGTCATTGGGATTCTGACAATCGGGGTCAGAATCCCTCACTGCTGCTTCCATCTCACGGGTAAGTTTCCTTGATTTCCTCATCCATGAAATAGAAATAATATTAACGCTCCTTCATTAATTCATTAAATAATGAATGGGTCATTACTTAAATTGCTATCGCCTCTGGTACATCAGCTGCTAGTACTAGGCATATCATTGTTGCAGGTAGGGAGACCTGGGTGAGCTCTCCAGGGGGGCTTCTTGGAGGAGCTAGGTCTTGGAGCTGGGGTGCTGCAATCTACCCCCAACTCTTTCCCTGCGCAGCCGGCCTTGACCACCAACAGCCAGTGAACTCTCTTACCGCAAGTCTGCTGTTTAATAACCTCATTATAACAGATCACTCCCCTGATTCTAGCCATTATTTATTTTTTTTATTTTTTTTAAGGAGAAAGGCAGTTTTCCTCTTCCAAGAACAGAGTGAGGAAGAAGTCCATGGGCCATGAGCCCTGGCCGGAGCTTGGGAGCAGCTCGTGGGACTCCCTGTGGCCCCGGGAGAGGACGGGCAGGCCCAGGGGCGGGACCTTGTTCTGTGAGCACCGGAAACGGCCGCAGGTGCAGCTACACTCACAGGCAGGACAGAGGTGCTGGTCACCTGTCTGTGATTCTCAAATTCACACAAACCTTGGTCCCCAGCCCCCGGAAACATGAGACTAGGCTCACGCCTGCCAAGCCCCTCAGGACAAGGCGAGGATCTGAGACGCGCGTCTGGGCTTCAAGCGGCCCAGGAGCTGCGGGGCTTTCACCTGCATAAAGAGCCACTGCCTGCTCCCCCCCCCCCTGCCCCCCATCTTCCAGGCGAAGGTCCTGGGAGCAGGCGTTGGAAAGTGGCTTCGGGGCAATCACCAGCTCTTGGGCTTGGCCTGCAGGAAGCCTCACTGGGCAGGCTGCCGTCCTGTCTGAGGCCAGCAGGGTGGGACTGTGTCAGCAAGCACAGAGCCTTGGGCAGTGCGGACAGCATCAGCTTCCCGTCCTCACCCGCAGTGTCATGGGAGAGGGGCTTTTGGACTTTCCTGATGGGGCTCCACACAGCTCAGCCTTCCTCTTCTGCTTCTCGAGCTGACTTCATTCTCAACGATTTGCTCGATGCCAACCTCGGAGCACAGGGCCTCATTCCAGGCCTCCCTGTGCAGGGTCTGGGGCAGGGGCTTCAGGGCCAGACTCCTCCGGGGGGTGGGGAGTCCATAAAGCACTTCAGATCTGGGTGCAGATGCAGCGTGTTTCTGACGCAGAGCATCTTGTCCCCACGCAGGGGTGGGTGATCACCGCCTTCTGGCTCACACTGGGCGGATGTCAGCGAGGCGCGCTCCAGCGCCAGTGCGGCCTCTTTGCTCCAGATGTTCAAAACCGGGAGTGAAAAAGCGGGGTCTGGCTGGGTGTGCCCTGGGGGTGAGGCTGTGCAGGAGCCCAGGAAGGACAGGCGGGCACTGTTCTCTGTGACCGGTACAGGGCGACCTGCTGCTTCCTCTACTGCGTCAGCACAGAGGGCGGCGTGCCAGTGCCCAAGCCCCCACTTCAGTGCCGCCCCAGCTCAGGTCCAAGATGGGGTGGCCGCCCAGACGGTCTCCCTTAGGCTGGGCCCAGGGGAGGCCAGCCTGCTGCTGTGATGGCCGTGCCTGTGCCTGTGCTGGGCTGGGAACAGATCCTCTGGGAGGCCCAACGACTCGGGTCACACAAAACACTGGGGTCCAACTGGGTCACGTTCAAGGCTTCCGGCCCCACCGCCCAAAGCAGGAGGTTGGCAGCCCCCAGCAGCCACCTGTAGAGCAGGCTGGTTTCCCGCAAGGAGCCTCCTGGTCTTCACACTGGGGATGTGGTCTAAGGACTCTGGTGTGCGCACCCCACCCAGCTCTGCCGGGACAGCTGCTGGGGCCGCCTCCTCACTGCTGTCCTCTTCCTTCTCGGCAGGAAGTGCCAGGGTCATTGGCTATAGCCTCCCCTGCCCTTCTGGGGGGTGGCTCTCCCCATTCTCTAGCTCAGTGGTTCTCAACCTTCCTAATGCCGCGACCCTTTAATACAGTTCCTCATGGTGTGGTGACCCCCAGACATAAAATTATTTCGTTGCTGCTTCATAACTGTAATTTTGCTACTGTTATGAATCGTCATGTAAATATCTGATCTGCAGGATGTATTTTCATTGTGACAAATTGAACATAAAGCATAGTGATTAATCACAAAAGCAATATGTAATTATATGTGTGTTTTCCAATGGTCTTAGGCGACACCTGTGAAAGGGTCGTTTGACCCCCAAAGGGGTCTCGACCCACAGGTTGGCGACCCACAGGTTGAGAACCGCTGCTCTAGCTCCACCAGCAAGTACCCTGGGGGCCTGCGGGCTTCGGACCCCTCAGGAAGCCTTGTTATCTGCAGGACTTGGTGGCGACTGGTCTGAACAGGGAAGGTGTTATGGGCTGAACTGTGTTCCCTCGAATTTAGATGTTGAAATCCTAACCTCAGTACCCCAGTAGGTGACTGTATTTGGAAACAGTATCTTCAAGATGTAATTAAGTTAAAATGAGGTCGTTAGGGTGGGCCCTGCTCCAAGCTGAGTGGTTTGCTTATGAAAAGAGAAAGTGGGACACAGCCATGCACTCAAAGGGAAGACCAGGCGAAGGCGTAGGAAGAGGACAGCCATTGGGAAGCCAAAGGCAGAGGCCCCCGAAGGAACTCCTCTTGCTGACAAACTGATCTTGGCTTTTCAGCCTCCAGAACTGTGAGGAAATCAGTGTCTGTTGTTCAAGCCACCCGGTCGGTCTGTAGAATTTGCTATGACAGACCTAGCGAACCAACGCAGAAGGGAACTGATGCGGGGGTGGGGGAGGGGGCTGGGGCAGGGGTGAGCACAGGAAAGAAGCAGAGCCAGGAGCAGTGGAGAAGTGGGGGGAAAGGACAGGACATGAAGGAAGGCGCAGCTTCTTTGGGGGATCCTGGGAGGAAAGGAGAAGAGCATTGAAGAGAGGAAGTGGGAACTGTGGAGGGAGGAGGGGTTCCTGGGGGCGGAAGGCAGCAGCCTCCTCTCTCTTAGGGACCAAAAGGGGCCACGTGCTAACCCTGACAAGCTCAGGGGAGGCCTGCGGCCCTACAAACTCAGAGACCTAAAATAACCACAAAAGAGGGTCTGAAATGAAAACTTTTTTTAAAAAAATATATTTTATTGATCTTTCACAGAGAGGAAGGGAGAGGGACAGAGAGTCAGAAACATCGATGGGAAAGAAACATCGATCAGCTGCCTCCTGCACACCCCCCACTGGGGATGTGCCCACAACCAAGGTACATGCCCTTGACCAGAATCGAACCTGGGACCCTTCAGTCTGCAGGCCGACGCTCTATCCACTGAGCCAAACTGGTCAGGGCTGAAATGAAAACTTTTTAACTAAAATCATTTTATGGTGGGCAGTCCATGTCCTAGGCCAGAAATCTTCCCTGACAAAGGTCAATTTTTACCTCAACCAAGCCTGTCGGTTGTCTTTTTGCATCTACGCTAACATACCTTTGGAATGTCAGAATAATTCCCTTTCTCCAGACCCCTCAAAGCACAGGGACCCCACCAGATCGGAAAACACAAATCCACTCCATTGTTATTGAGTTAACGGTTGACTGTTAACTACCCTACACCCACCTATGGAAAAGCAGTATGTGTCTATCATTTTGCTTTTTATCCAATCCCCGAGGTTGCCCCTCCCCTCTCAGTCCCCTCCCCCTCTATGCTTCCCCCCCCCCCCCCGCGCTCCGCCCGCCCCCCCCTCCCGCAGCCTCCCCAATCTATCACCAATGAATTTCATGTAACTCCTCTATGCTTCCTCTCCGCTGTATAAAATAGGGTACAAACTGCCATTTTCTGGAGCATTTTCTCAATTCATCGAGATTTTGCTTCCTGGCAATTGCCGTCAGTTTGGCTCAAATAAACCCTAAAAATTCTCTACAGGTTTGAATGTTTCTTACGATCACAATTGTATCCAGACTTTGCAGCCTCCCAGCTGAGCAACCTTGGCAGGTTACCTGACATCTGTGAAATGGAGAAAGCAAGTGGTTTCCAATGGAGAAAGCAAGTAGTTATTTAGATGGGTGACTGAGATTCACAGTGAAGCACCTGGAATACTGTGGGAACTTAGTAAACTTAAGGAAAAGTGCTGCCACCATTATTATTATTATTATTAATTATTATTCAGCATTATCTTAATAAAATACAATGGTGTAAACAGATGAATCTAATTTTATGGGGCCTAAAGAGCGTATACAGTACGTTGGGGGGGGGGGGTGTCCCTAAAAGAAATACAAAATTTAAAATAAAAAAATAGATACAGAAGTGAAAATTTATTTTTAAAATGGATAAAGGAATCATAGCAAGTTACAAATTTTAAAAAGTTAACAAAGCAGCCAGAGCTGGTTTTGCTCAGTGGATAGAGCGTTGGCCTGCAGGCTGAAGGGTCCCAGCTTCGCTTCCGGTCAAGGGCACATGCCCAGGTTGCGGGCTCGATCCCCAGTGGTGGGCGTGCAGAAGGCAGCTGATCAATGATTCTCTCTCATCATGGATGTTTCTATCTCTCTCTCCCTCTCCCTTCCTCTCTGAAATCAGTAAAAAAGTTAACAAAGCAAACATTATTAAAAATTCAGAAAAAATAGTCTAAATTACTTTTATTAATTGACTTACCCAAACATATTTTTTCCACTTTTCTGGCTATATACCCTTTGACTCTTCATAATAATTTTGTATTATTTTGTACATAGAGAAGAAAGATAGTTCAACTTTCCTGTAGTATGATTGATCAAAATTTATTTTTTATAATCTTTAAAAATGTCTGTCAACTTTTTAACATTCCTATTGGATTAAATGCCATATGCAATGCCATATATAATTTTTGGATTGTTGTCATTTTTTAAAAGTACACTTTTGTCATAATTTTTAAAAGATATTTTTCTTGATTTCAGAGAGAAAGGAAGGGGGATAGAAACATCATAATGAGAATCATCCATCAGCTGTTTCCTGTATGCCCCCTACTGGGGCCCGCAACCCGGGCATATGCCTTGGCCGGAATCGAACCATGGCCTCCTGGTTCATAGGTTGAGTCTCAGCCACTGAGCCACACCTCCTGGGCCACCTTTTTCATAATTGAGCAGTAAGATTTCTGAACAGTTAATGTTTTCTCATGTTGTAACTAATCCTAAATACTTGTTATTGTGGATGAAAAAGGAGCCACATCCTAAACCTGACAAGCTAAGAGGATGCCTGTATGGTGTCAATGTAGGAGACATTCAAACTTATGAAGACTTTCTGTGAGTTTATTTGAGCCAAACTGTTGACAATTGCCAGGAAGCAATTGGGTTGAGAAAATTCTCCCGAGAATGGAAGCTTTGCGCCTTATTTTATACATTACAATCAAATGAGGAGACGGAAGTGGGAGAAATGAAATCCATTGGTGATAGATTAGGGAGGTGGGAGGAAGCAAGTCGGGGGAGGGGGAGACCTCCGGGGTTGGATAAAGAGTAAAATGATAGACACACACTTCTTTTACACAGGTGGGTGCAGGATAGTTAACAGTCAACAATTACCTCAAAGACAATGAGGGGATTTGTGGTCTCCACAGAGCGGTGCCTGTGCTTTGAGGGGTCTGGAAAAAGGAAACTATTTTGACATTTCAAGGATATATTACCGTAGATGCAAAAGACAATAAAGAGGCTCAATTAAGGTAAAGATGGATCTTTGTCAGGGAAGATACCGGCCTAGGACATGACTACCTTCCATAAACAGTTTTTAGTTGAAAGTTTTCATTTCAGACCATCTTCTGTGGTTACTTTAGGTCTCTGTGTTTGTAAGGCCGCATGCAGGCCTCCCCTGAGCTTGTCAGGTTTAGTATGAGGCCCCTTTCCGTCCACAGTGACAGCATTACAAAGCATCAACGAGAGCCAAACTACTTGCTAAGCATTCGGTGTTCCGTAGAATTTTCTATGGAGTAGCTCCTGGCTTCATTTATCTCAAACACTCCCTCGCCACCACGGCCCTCTGGTTCTACTTTTACACCTTAGGATGCTGCATGAGTCAGTTTGGTGGCCACAGGAGCATTCTTGGAGCCACCTTACACCGGGAGAGGTAGCATGACCATACAGGCAAGTGGTTTTGACCCACATTACAGAACCTTTTAATCCAACCTTAATATACTCACAACTCACTTTCCACTATCCAGACCCCTGAAATGCCTGTGGCTTCTCTACTACCTGACATGGGGGCAGGTGGAATAGAGCAGAGTCACATGAAAGAAACAACAGTCTTAATAAATGACACTTACAATAGCTTAATTGTGAGAAATAATAGGGAGATAGGAATTATTAATATCAATAGCAATTTTTCAACGAAATCACTTGGGAAATATTTTGAATTTTGTTCAATGCTTTATACCACATCCTGGGGACTTAGCTGAGGTTGAATTGGAAAGACAAAGAATATTTATTTTTTGAATGTATTTTTATTGATTTCAGAGAGGAAGGAACAGGGAAAGAGAGATAGAAACATCAATGATGAGAGAGAATCATTGATCAGCTGCCTCCTGCACGCCCCCGACTGGGGAGTAAGCCCACAACCCGGGCTAGTGCCCTGACCAGGAACCGAACCATGACCTCCTGGTTCATAAGTCGACGCTCAACCATTGAACCAGGCTGGCTGGGCAAGACAAATAATATTTCTGATTTCCTCTGGCTTGCTTCCCCCACCATCATCTGCCCCATTTCCCAACCTTTGCTGGCAGGAGACCGTGACTCAGGTCCCAGTCTAAACATTCTTTTTTTTTTAAAAAAGTATCTTATTGATTTTTTACAGAGAGGAAGGGAGAGGGACAGAGAGTTAGAAACATCGATGGGAGAGAAACATCAATCAGCTGCCTCCTGCACATCTCCTATTGGGGGTGTGCCTGCAACCAAGGTACATGCCCTTGATCGGAATCGAACCCGGGACCCTTCAGTCCACAGGCCAATGCTCTATTCACAGAGCCAAACCAGGTAGGGCATCAGGTCCCAGTCTAGCTGAACTACACCCACACTACCCCCACCCACCTTGGGTAATTTCTAGTTCCTGCCTTCCCTCAAGTAAGCATGTGATACTTTGTGAGAGAGACTCTCAATCCAGCGTGGCTTCTCTTTCCATTTAGACTAGACAGAGGTGGCAGTAAAACCACCCAAGAAGATCCAGAGCAGAGGGGAGAATGGCAAGGTGAGCATCTCACAGACTTCCTGCTGGCTCTGAGCTTTCTTTCCCATTTAAATGAGACAGGAGAGGGCAAGGCCCACAGGACACAGACAGGGCCGGTGCCTCTGCTTTCTTGGCAGCGATTCTCGGATAAACCTCCTCAGAAGACTCTACTTTGATAACCGCAGCACCCGAGGGAGACCCACTGGAACCAGCTGGCTGTGTGTGTGCAGTGCCTTTGACAAAAGAAAGCAAATCCCAGGATATTATATAGGAACCAGGCCACAAAACACGCAGCCCGAGGGCTCCAGGAATAGAAGAAACATGGCAGAGTTTGACAGACTAGGTGAGAAATGCCACGGTCACATTTACTTGCTGTGTGCCATTGGGCAAACTACTTAACCTCTCTCTGCTTCAGTTTCCCTACACGGCAGTGGGGGCATTGACACCCACCTTGTTATCATGAGGATGGAAAAGAATGCTGGTACCGTGCTTAGCACAGTGCGGACATGTGTAGATGCTCAAGGGGGACAAGTTCACGGAAGGGACGGCTATGTGATTGAAGACAACATTCTCTAATCTTCTCCCACGTGGCAGGCCCGGAGCAGGAACCAGTGTGTGGGCAAATGCTCACAGTTTGAGAGCAGACAAGACACGCCTGGACACATAAGAAACAGGGGGCCTGAGGAGTGGAGAGTGGAGAGTTGGTGGCAAAAGTGCATCATCCCATCAGGCAATTCAGTGAAAATGTTGCATCTGACTTGGGCCTTGAATGAGGAGTTTTGACTGGAGATTTATGGTTTAAAAAAACCAAAATACATCACATGGAGGGGAAAGCGTGAGCAAAGGAATAAGGAGTAAAAATCTAGGGTGTGTCTGGGAAAACACTAGCAGGTTGGAGGATAAGGGACCAGGTGGTATTTATGATTAAGCTGGAAGGCAATAAAGCCGTCCCTGAAGCCCAAGATAACGTGAGGCCTTTGGATGTCTTCAGTGCCTGGCGTCAGTGGTCATAGTGCTCTAGGAGATGGGGAACTACGGCAGGGTTTTTTCTGTTTGTTTTGTTTTTAAAAAATATTTTTATTGATTTCAGAGAGGAAGGGAGAGGGAGAGAAACATCAATGATGAGAATCATTGATCGGCTGCCTCCTATACGCCCCACACTGGGGATCGAGCCTGCAACCCAGGCATATGCCCTGACTGGGAATCAAACCATGACTTCGCCCTAGCTGGTTTGGCTCAGTGGATAGAGCGTCGGCCTGAGGACTGAAGGGTCCCGGGTTCGATTCCGGTCGTGGGCACATGCCCAGGTTGTGGGTTCGGTCGCCAGTAGGGGATGTGCAGAAGGCAGCTGATCAGTGTTTCTCTCTCATCATTGATGTTTCTATCTTTCTCCCTCTGAAATCAATAAAATATATATTTAAAAAAACAACAACAAAAAACCCCCACCATGACTTCCTGGTTCAGAGGTCGACACTCAAGCACTGAGCCACGTAGGGCAGGTTTTTAATGGACATTTGTGGAGAGACAGCTTCATTCTTCAGAGCGTCCAAGGAGGAGCCTGGCCCTGCCATTCTGTTTCATCAGGAAAACACAGAACGTGGCCATCATCAAACAGGGCAAGGAGGGAGGCTGGCGGGCAGGAATGAGGACTAGTGACTTTCAGCACAAATACACGTTAGGGCCGTGTGGCTTGGCCACGGCGCTCAGGTGACGTCACCTGACACTGTTGTATTTATAGCTTTGTTCACTGTTCTTTGGGATTTTTTTTTTCTTTTTCACATTCAAGGTAATATATCTCTCCCTCCCACACAATCATGCCATTTCCGCTCTCCTTCCAGTGCTTTTCTGGAACTTATCAAATGCCTAGTTAGTGGGCACGCTCCCCCTGTAGTTTAATTGCTAGCCCTCTGGCTCTGTAGTCTATAAAATGGAACTCAACCCCCTTTCTGCTACCGGAAATTATCAGTAGAATTCAGAACAGGGAACTCTCTTTCTCTCTTTTCAGTCCTAAGACGCTGCTATGTGCCAGGCACTGTGGTGACAGCGTGAACAATATGGACACAATCTCCACCTGTCCAGGTCTTACCAGCCAACAGGGGAAACAGACACTGGTTGCCTAATTACACGTGTGATTGATGCTGCCGTGGGAGTAGAGAGTGCTCGAGGGCCCTAGCAAGGTGATCTAACCTGTTTGGAGGAGTTCTAGCGGCTTCCCTGGAGACGTGACATTTGGTGTGAGGTCTGAGGGATCCGTAGGACTTAGCCTGGGGGATGAGGCAGGGGTGGGGCGCTGAGGGCAAAAGGACATTGCAGACGAGGGAACAGAGCATGCGGGGGCCCCAAGAAGGAGAGATATGTGGCCAGTTCCAAGAACTCAGAGAAGCCTAGAGAGCTGGAGTATAAGGGGCCACAGGGATAGTGGGGAGCAGTGAAGCTGGGAGGCAAGACACCTCCACACCAGTGACTTTTAGGTCAGGGAGTGAGGCGGTCGAATTTGAGAGAGACCACTGCAAACAACAGGAGTGAGGAAGGGGCAGGAGCAGACACCCAGCGGCCATTGCTGGTGGGCAGGGCAGGGAGGACGCAGGATGGTGACAGGAGATGGAGGGACCAACAGGAACTGGAGGCTGATGGGGTGGGACGGGGTGGAAGAGAGAGCAGTCAGGTACAGACGGGCAGGTCTTTGGTTTGAATAACAGAATGGAAACCAGTGCCATTAAAAAAATATGTATTTTTATATTAGTGCCATTTTTTTTAACCACATGACTGAGGTCTGATGACGAACAAAAAGCTGTACATATTGGATGCGTACAAATTGATGAGTTTAGAGATAAGTATGCGCCCATGAAATAAGCCATCACCACCATCTATGCCATAAACGTATCTATCACCTCAAAGTTTTCTCCTGTTCCCTTTATTATTATTATTATTTTATTATAAGAACATTTAACACACACCCTCTTTACAATTTTTTTTATACCAAGAAACTTATGTAACAAATAGTTGCTTTTTGATCTGCAATTTTTAAGTACACCAGACAGCATTGTTAATTACTGGTACTGCATATGCTGGACAGTAAGCAGATCTCTAGGACTTACCCTATATAACTGAAACTTTGAATCCTCTTGATTAATGCCAGCCCTCTCCCCTTCCCCGTCTCCGGGAAACCACCATCCGCTCTCTGGGCTGCCCTTCTTGAAGGAGGACCTCTGAAGGAGCAGCCAGATTTCTGACTTTCCCCCCCATCAGGGGCAACTTTGTCCTCTACCCTGGGTCTCTTTGCAAAGCCTCAATCTGGGCTTTCCCCCCGGGGAGGACTTAGTGTGCGGGCAGAAGCAGATAGGCTGAGGGCTGGCAGAGGAGGGAGACTGCCATGGCTGATGGAGGAGGGCTTGGTGCCAGGCCTCATTGCTGGCTGAGTGTTGCGGCTGGAATAGAGGCACTGGAGGGACATCAAATCCGCATTTTCTGCCTGTGCGTTTAGGAAACGCTACCAAAAGTAGCAGGCCCTGCCTGGCAGTCACAGCGAGGCCTGTTTCCTGGCGCAGAAGCTGGGAAGCCAGTGGGAGCAGGGAGTACTACCACTGGCCCAGGGAGTGACGGTCACACACAGGAAGTCCTGCCACATCATGTTCAGAGAGTTAGGAAATGGGTCCCTGACCTGGACCTCGAAAGGAATTCTGCATAGAAACAGGACTCAAGAGTTTCAAGAAGCAGTCCTCAACAGGCAACATTGATAGGGCCCCCCTATATGCCACGACAGCACACCTCAGCACGCATCTCAAGGGATGCCCCCAACTTCTTTTTTTTTTTTTTAAATATGTTTTATTGATTTCAGAGAGGAAGGGAGAGGAGAGATAGAAACATCAATCATAAGAGAGAACCATTGATCAGCTGCCTCCTGCACACCCCACACTGGGGATCAAGGCCATAACCCAGGCATGTGGCCTGACTGGGAATCGAACCGTGACCTCCTGGTTCATAGGTCAATGCTCAACCACTGGGCCACACTAGCTGGGCCCAACTCCTTACTAAAGGCAAAAATAATACAGTTGTCAGAAAATTGAGTCCCAGAGAGAGAGGGGGGGTCTATCTTATTTAAGGCCAATCTTGAGACTCTGACTGAAGGTCCCAATCTCAATTCCCAGTTCTAGGTAACTTTCCTTGATGCCTCCAAGCTGAGTTCAGTAACTCTTGCTATGCATGCTTTAAAAACATGGGCATTTTTCCATCTCCACACCTGCCAGCTCAGTTGTAATGATCTGTTGGCCTTCCCTATTAGACTATGCACTCCTGGAGAACAATGAGATGTGCTTTATTCATCACTAAATCCCAAGTGCTTAGCCTAGTGCCTGGCACAGAGTACGCTTTTAATGCAGGTTTGTAAGATGAATAGAGAGAAAAATGGGCGAATGAATGAATGAATGAATTAATTAATTATCACCCAAGTCCTTAGCAAGCCTCTGTTGAGGCTATAAGGGTTTGAGTGGCATTGTTAAGGGTTACACTTTAAGTTAATGGCTCCTCTTTTAATAAGGGTCAAGTAAGCCTAACCCTTGTATTCCCATTCACATCACCCTTAATCCTATCAAGACGTGTGGTGACTTTAATACAACTTCAGGCCACAATCTTAGCTTCCCACTTAATCTCGTCTCTAGCTTGGATGCAAACATAAACATAACCCTGTAAGCTAGTCCGATACGAAGGATGGGTGTTTCTAGGTCTTTGAGAAAGCACTGGGGAATGCTAAAGGTCAGAAGACGGTGGGCTGGGGAGTAGGATCCAGGGAAACTAAAACCAAGGGCCAAACAAAAACGAGAGACTCCCCCTTCTCTTTAGCACCCTCCCCTCTGCGCACTTGAGTCTCTGATACCAGCAGGAGACCAAAGCTTATGGGGGTACATTCTCTCTTCCTGTGACCAGTGCCGAAAGAGACAACTCGGGGGTTTAAGAAATCTTGAGTAGAACACGATGAGGGTTAAGGAAGAATGAAAAAACGAGACAGACAGACATAGAGGGAAAAGCTGGGTCTGGGTGTGGCGTGGCATCTGCTCTCTGATAGATGAACAGAGTGCCCTCCCACACCGGAAGTAAGTTTAATTTATACTCAAAGTAACAGGAAGTTACATCACATCTGGGTGGGCCTTGGGTTTCTGGCGACAAAATGGGATCCACCCCGCTAGCAGCTGGGCGGGAAAGGTCAGACTGAGTGATGTCCTTGCCTCTTGGCTAGGACCGCCTCCAGGGCTTGGCTTTGCCTGCCCCCTGGGTTCAGCCGACATATTTAAAAACGCCCGATGGGCTGGCCGGTGGCCCCCACAAAAGCTGTACGATGGTCAGAGATGTTTGGACATAAGAGGGCCTTTGCTGATAAAAGCTCTTGGAAGAAGCCCGGGGCGCAGGGCCGGGGAAGTTGGGGTTAGTGAGATACATGGCCAAATCCTGACCCAAGAGCCAAGAGGCCTGGGTTCTCTCCCCGTCCTACTCTTAACTATAATTTGCTTTGTGACCTTTGACGGGTCGTTTCACCACCTGGAAGGTGAATGGATTTAGGGCTCATCGAGTTCCGAAGCTTGATGTTTGAGTCATTAGTTCACATTCTTTTCTCTACTTTTCCTTAATTAACTCTATTCTCCATTCCCTCCTCCTCCACACACCCGCTCCCCACCTCGGTGGCCCTGCCCGGGACCCCTAAACTTTACCCTTCTCTCTTTCTCTGAGCTGGGCTGTTCATGTGAAGCAGGACTCTTCCAATTCCCGTGAGCTTAGGCAATGAAATCCTCATTAAACCTAATAAAAGAGAACTGGTCCATTTAGCACAAATTGTCTACCAAGTTGGAGCTCGGAGGCAGAAATTGCTTTTGTCAGGAAAGGGCTGAAAATGGGTGTCAGAAACGGATTACCGTTGCTCACAGACCAGGCTGGCTCATGTAACACACCCCGAAAGCTCGCCTTGGGCAGGACATCTTTTCTACTATGCCTGTGCCTCTGAGTAACTCCCACCTATTCACATCTCTACCTACGTATGTTAGACACGCCTCCTCAGCAGACAGTCCCACCTAGGGTCCAGCCTGTAGTCGTTCTGCTTTAATTGCAGCACTGCTCCTTCAGATATCCTCTGACCCCCACACCCCATCAAGGAGCCTGACCTCCTTGGTCTGCCTTCCCCTGAAACACCACTAAGAAGTGGTCGGGGTGCTCCAACTGCTGCTGCTGTCCCCCCTGACTCTCCCCCCACCCCTCCCAGAGCACATCTGAGCCTCTCCCTTTGCCATTAAGGCTGTCCCTGTCTCTGGTCTTATTCTCATACATATCCAATCCTAGCCTCTTAAGGGAAAAGAGAAGAAGAGAAAACGGATTGGTATACAGCAGGAGAGTGCAAGGCCTAACCTCTGGGAGGCCTTTTGCTGCACCTGGGCTGTAAGACACACACGTGGAAAAGGGGTAGGGGGAGCCCCTTTGCTGGGAAGACTTTGGAAAGGGGGTGCACCTCTCCCTGCTCCGGTGACAGCCTCCGCAGCAGGGGGGACACGGTGGCCTCTGGCAGCTCCTCACCGTTGGGGACTTGGCCTTCCTTTATGGCCGGATTATTCTTGAGGCTAAACATCAGTATCTTGGCCTTTCCCTGGTGAGCAGCAGAAACGTAATGTTCTGCTCTCTCCCAGGGAAAATAGCACAATTTATAGAATTGTTCTGCTGCTTTTAGCCCTCACCGAGGCAAATAATTCATTCCCATCTCTCAGGCTGGCTTCTCGGGCTGATGGACATAAATCGCCTAACTGCTTACTCTCTGACCTCTTGACCTTGCTGCTTTTGTGTTCAAAAAATATTATTCATATTTCTCTTAACTGCCTATGCAACCTTTGGCTGCTTCTCTCCCTTTTTTTGAGTAAAGTAGCTTCCTTGGGGGTTTTCCTTCCTTCTCCAGGCCGGCAAGCTTCTGCCTGGACAGGGCCCTGTACAGGGGGGTGAGGATGAATTCTGCGAGAGGAAGACTTGAAAGGTGCCTGCTATGGGGCACTCCCAAAACAGGAATAATCACAGCCATCATCCCCTACCCTCTGCGCCCAGCACTGCTCTGGGGGCTGTGTGGACACTGACCCGTTTAATTCCCACGGCCACTCCATAAAGTAAGTACTATTATTATCTTTTTTTTCAATGAAATAACCAATGATTAGAGAGGTTAGGCCAATAGACTGCCAGGGTCACACAGAAAGGAAGGGGCAGATGCTGGCTTCGAATCCCCTTGGGCTGGGTTTGGGGCCCATGGACTTTGTTTGCAACCACGTTGCTGCCTCTCTGACAGGGAGGGCGTACTCAGACCGAGGGAGCATAGCCTTTGACCCCAAGGAGCCCCAAGTTTGATGGGGGGGCAGATATCCTCTCCCGGGGGAGTACGCCTAGTCCAGTGGTTCTCAACCTGTGGGTTGCGACCCCTTTGGCGGTCGAACAACCCTTTCCCAGGGGTCGCCTAAGACCATCCTGCATATCAGACATTTACATGACGATTCATCACAGTAGCAACATTACAATTATGAAGTAGCCACGAAAATAATTTTATGGTTGGGTCGCAACGTGAGGAACTGTATTTAAAGGGCCAGAAGGTGGAGAACCGCTGGTCTAGTCTGATGGCAGACTTTGCATTTGGGGGCATCTGCCTGACAACAGCCCCAGGATGCTCCCAGCTTGACGAGGGTTCTGATTAGACCCCCCACCGAGCCAGTGAGCCCCATAGGACTGAACTGTGGACAGTGGTGTGAGAAAGATGAGAACGAAGCGAATTGGAAGGCGCTTCATTGGAGCTCTCCCCTGACGGAGGGGAGTGTGACGCACGACTGGCCACAAGCAGAGCTGCTGGTGGAAGGAAGAGGGCAAGGCCCCTGTGGGGCGCAGAC
Organism: Myotis myotis; assembly: GCF_014108235.1. Lineage (NCBI taxonomy): Eukaryota > Metazoa > Chordata > Mammalia > Chiroptera > Vespertilionidae > Myotis > Myotis myotis. The sequence continues at coordinate 5,362,271 of NW_023416322.1, forward strand.
TTGCTGAGGGCAATGCCCGGAGAGCGGGGGTTTGCTTAGCTCAGGGATCCTCCACCCTGGCACCCAGTAGAATTACCTGGAACTGGGAGGGGGGGGTGTTTAAAAATAGTCATGCTTGGCACTTCACCCCAGAACAATTAATCTCTGCGAGTGAGGCCAAGGCACTGGCATTGTTAAAAGCCCAGCAGGAGGTCCTAATACACAGCTGGTGGTGAGGACCAGGAGCTGGGCTTGGCGTCCTCAGCTCCAGGAACTGGGATTTTCCGTGAAGGGGATTCTGGAGAAGTATGTTTGCTATTCTCCACCGATGGTTCCCTATTCAATTCAACACCAACAGGAATCCTCAGTTTGGTTACACAGTGAAGAAGGAAACTTTATTTAGTACAAAACAGCTCAATTGTGATGCATGGCTGTGGGGCAGCTCCCCTCTGCTGGGTGCCGGCCTGCTTTGCGGCCTGCTTGGGGATGCCCTGGTCTGCTCCAGCAGGACATTTTCAGTGTTTCAGCTCAGCCACAGTCTGCTGGAAAGGGAGAGTTGCTCCCAAAGCCAGCGGGGAGCTGACTTATACAGACAGAAGTCCCCACCCCTGCGCCCTGATTGGTCCTCAAGCATATGAAGACTCCAAATGCTCACAGTTTGATTGGTCCAAAAGTCACTGTTCTGATTGATTAGAATAGAACTGCTCTGGTTGGGCGCAGCTGCACAGCTTAGATTGGATGGGGAAAGCCTCAGTCCTATTGGTTGAAATAGGATTCCAGGAACTCCTTTATAAAGGCTGGGTCCCTGATGGTGCAGGTAGGCAGTTCAGTGCTGAGGCAGATAGGTCGCTGCAGGCTTCTGCAGGAAGTGCAGTTTTAGTGAGAGGTCCTTGTGTAGAATCAGCCTGGTAGGCTGTTTTTTTAAAACTTCAGTCTAGTTAGCCACCAGGACCCCCTCTTACTAGGTGTCTTCTTTCTCAGAGTTCACACTATGAACTGAGCTGTTAAGGATTTGAGATGACAGTGAAGGGGACAGAAAGTTAAGGGAACCAGAGAGAGAGGTGAGATTACTGCTTCGGCTGCTAAGGTTCTGGAGAAATTTGGTTTCTCCATTGCTTGGGTTTGGAGGTGAGATAAGAGGCCTGAGGAGAAGTAAAAGCTTTGATAACCCAGCCCTCACCTCACACTGAGAATAACCATCAAATCTGAATACCAGAAGCTGGAAGGTGGGCAAGAAGCACTAAGCTAAGAATATTCTCTTTGCTTCTGAACTTTTTCTTATCATTTTCCTCAGTCACTATCACCATGGGCCTCCCTTTCATGAACCTTCATGCAGAGTGACAAGAAAAGGCTGCCTCACTGATACTCCAAGAGCACCACTACCTCAGGGCCTTTGCACATGCTGTTCCCACCTACCTGCTACATTCTCCCCTCCGAAGCCTGAGTCCACCAGTCCCCAATTCCTTCAGGTGTCTGCTCAAATGTTACTTTAGCACAACAACTTTCTGGGACTGCCTATAAGATCAGCCTCTCCCTCCCTCCCACTCCCTATTCATTTGTCATGTTTTATTTGTCTCAGCACTTACTACATGATATATTTTTATATTTTTCTACTGTCTCTTCATCTTTACAGAATGAAACACTATGAGGGAGGAACTTTCTCAATTTTTTTTCTCTTCTTTTTGTGTTTTTAAACATAATATTTTTTTTGTTTCAGAGAGGAAGAGCGAGAGCAAGAGTGAGAGCGAGAGAGAAACATCAATGATAAAAGAGACTCATTGATCGGCTGCCTCTTGCATGCCCCCTACTGGGATTGAGCCTGAAAACCAGGCATGTTCCCTGACCTGGAATTGAATGGAACCATGTCCTCCTGGTTCATAGGTCAATGCTCAACCACTGAGCCACACTCGCAAGGCTGTCAATATTTTTTTCATTGTTATATCTCCAAAGCCTAGAATTGTGACTGAAACAAGCAGGTACACATTTGTAGAATGCAAATAAATGAAATCACTTATGTATATGCACATTTGTGTGTGGCTGTATATATTTGATTATATTCATGTTTCTTTGGGCTAGATATGACTCGCTATTTTTTTGAGATTTAATTTTTAATTTTTTCTTTAATTCTTTATTGCTTAAAGTATTACATATAGCATTACATATGTGTCCTTTCCCCTCATTGACATCTCCCTGGCCACCCCCCCCCCCCCCCCCCCCGTGTCTGTGTCCTTTGGTTATGCTAATTTTCAAAATTCTTTCTTTAAAGTATTACATGTAGTATTACATGACTCTGATTTTAAACTCTGTGTTTGCCTTTGCATATGTGTTTTTGAACATGTGAAGGCCTCTCTGGGTCTGCGCATAACGTTCTTCTGAATGTGCGCTTGTGTGTTTTTCTGCCTGTGTTTCTGTATCCCCCAGTGGTGTGTGGATGTGTCTGGACCATTCATCCTTAGAAGAAGGAGTGTGGGCGCCTCCTGCCAGCAGAGGGAACCAGAGAGCCATGCGCGGCCGCACGGGGGCTAAGATGGAGAAATCTTGGCGGGTAGCGTTCGGGACCCAGGAGACCTAGAATCCGCGAGGAAACCAGAGGCCTCTCTAAACCAGCAAAGTTGTGCAATTCCTGTTATTTCTCCTCAACTCGTACCCTGGGGCCCGGACGTCCTGGCATCACCAGCAACCCTGGGGGCAGAAGCATGGGGTTGGGGTTGGAAGAGGGGCTGGGTGCCGCGTGGGCTCCTGAGGAGGAGACCCCGACGGAGCGTCCTCCTTCCCAGCACCTGGATCTCTCAGCCCCATCGGGTCTGACTCCTTCCCGCTTCGAGGTCCTCCCGCGGCCGCCCTCTCCGTGTCCCTTCAAAGCGAGGAGTTGGCTACTTTCTCCTTCTGGAAGGGAAGGGTAAATGCCCGGGTGAAGGCAGGAGCCAAACGCCCCCCCCCCCACCCCCCCCAGGGCCAGCGGGGCCTTCGCCTGGCTTCCCCGTGCGCTGGGGAGGCGCCCGGCAGGAGCTCCAGGCGGATCCAGGAAGCAGATTCCGCAGCTCCGGGGGGAGGAACGGATCCCCCTCAATCATGCATGAGCGCATTGAAAATGCCCAGTTTGGGGAACCGAGGGATTCGACTCTGGGCGTGGGATTAACAAGGAAAACAAAACACGAGAAGAGGATTTTATGCTTGTTGATCCCGTGAACCACCGCCGGCCCCCCATCCCCCTCGCCCCAACACACTCACACCCAGATGCACTCACACTCTCCTCCCCAACATCACGGTCCTCCGCCGGCTGGAGGCGAGTCCCCAGCCCGCGCCCCGCCTCCCTCATCCCGCCGAGCTCCGCCGCCCGGACCCGGGCTGTGCACGTCCCGCGGAGGGAGGCGCGGGGCCGGTGCCCAGCAGTCCCCGTCCCGGTCCCGGCGCCCGCCTCGTCGCGCTCGTCACTCCCCTCGCCTTTGCCCTCGATCCCTCTTTCTCTTTGCTCTCTTTCCATCTCCGCTCCAGCGCGGGGTGCGAGTGTGCGCGCGCGCGTGGGGCGGGGGAGGAGGGGGGCTCGGAGGAAGAGTAGACGTCAGGGGGAGGAGGGAGGGAGGGAGGGAGGGAAAGAGGAGAAGGGAGGGAAGGGAGAGCAGAGATGAAAGAGACCCAGAGAGATAAAGCCGGAGACGAGAAATAATCAAAGCGCGAGGGGGAGGCGCGGGGGGCGAGAGAGAGCGAAGAGCCGGACTGGGAGGAGAGAGCGGCCGAGTGGAGGGAAGGGAAGTAGTTGTGCGCACGAGTGTGTGCGTGTGCGCGCGTGTGCAGGGCGGGCGGGCGGGCGGGCGGGGGCCGGCTCCTCCTCCCCAGCCCGCTCCTCGCTCCTCGCCAACTCCGGGCCCAGCCGCGGGGGCGCACGGCGGGCGGACAGCATGCTGAGCCTCCTCGTCTGGATCCTCACTCTCTCCGACACTTTCTCCCAAGGTAAGGCTCCCGCCCGCCCGGGACCCGGCTCCCGCCCCGCTCGGGGGGCGCCCTCGCCGAGGGAGTCTGGGGGACCCCGGGGTCCCGGCGCCATGAGGCGAGCGCTGGGTCCCCGCGCGGAGCCCGGGGCGCGGAGCCCGGGCTGGAGTGGACTTTTCCGCCGATCTGACCAAGTTGCTGCCTCGGCTGCGCCCGGGGACGGAGGGAAGAAGGGACCCGAACGCGAAAGTCTTTCCCGAGCCGCGGGCAGCCCACCCGCCTCTCCGCCCTCCGAGGCCGGGCCGCCGCGGGTCCTGCCTGCGGGGAGGGCTGGCGAGGGTGGGATTTCAGATCTGGGGGTGGGCGGAGGCGCGCGGAGAGCTGGGGACCCCGGCTCGGGAAGGTGTTGCCAAGGGAATCCCCCGCTCCAGCCTCGCCCCCCGGGCGACCAGTGGGAGCCCGGGGCTGCCGGTCTGGGAGGAAGGGGGCGCCTTGGGCTCCCGCCCGCCGCGGGCTCGCTGGGGAGTGGAGTTCCAGAGGCAGTTGCTGGCCGGCTCGATGTGGAGGGGCATTGGGAGAGGTCGGCGAACCCCCACTTTGGGTCAGGACGGTGTTGACGTTGTGAGCGTATTTGGAACTGTCAGGGCAGAGGCTGGGAGAGGTTGAAAGAAGCGAGGCTGGCGAATCCTCTCGGGGGCGGCGGCGAGGGCCGGGGACAGAGAGCCCAGACTCCAGCCGGGACTGGCCAGGCTGTGGCGGTGGGTCTTGCCTGGTGGGTCTGACTCTTAGGAAGATTCCAGACTGCTGAGCGAGCCCCTTCCCTGCAAAAAAGGAGCTGATGGAAATCGACACACACACACACACACACACACACACACACACACACACACACACAATATAGTCCCAGACCCTGAAGCAGACTACTCACCTACTCACCTACTGAGTGAGGTAGACAGACCCACCAGCATCGCCCACACCGAGACAGGCACATCGACACAAAGACACTGACACATCCGAGGAGACAGATTCCTCTCCACAGCGACGCGTTTGCACATTCACGCACCCAGACACATCAAACTCATAGGCACAGTACATGTATGCAGGCATGTGCAAGGACACAACACACACACTCACACCGAAAACCTGCTGGAGAGACCAACCGTCCAGCAAACAAAGAAACGGGAGTAGCCATCCATATAGTCAGACACCTATGGAGATGTACAGGCTACAAAATGGAAGAGGGGGTGGTCTCTTTTTTGGGGGGGGCGGGGATCTGGGGAGAGGGAAGTCAGCTTGGATAGAACATTTGCAATTGTCATGCCCTGCACTGTTCCCTTCCCGGGTTTGTGGGTGTGTTTAGGGGTGGAGCGTGACACTGGACCCCTTGTCTCCTTGGGGGGCCCCTCCCAAGCTCCAAAGGCTGAGTTAATGGGGGCAGATCTTGATCAGTCTTTCCCCAAAGGGCATCTGTGTAGCCCCCAAACCCCAATCCCCCCCCCCCCCCCACACACACACACTTGAATATGGGAAGGGCACACACTTATGGTGAGAGCTGAGTAGGAATTGGTGCTGGGGTGGAAGGAGGCCTGGTCCTGGGTTGGGGGTTAGCTGGCCAAGCTGCCACTTGGCAGAAAGTTGGGAAGATGACTTACTGTAAGTTCTCATTTTGTTCAGCTAGGCTGCTAGGGAGAAAGGAGGGGTGGGTGGGCAGCTGGGTCCGTACTGGTATGTGTTGGGGGCCAGCTATGTCTGCTCCCTCCTCTGCGGCCCTTACATGTCGGCAACATGGACACGGATGAGCTTCAAGAAACAAAAGCTGCAGTTAGGACATAGGAGAGACATGTGGATTGAATCGGGGAGGAAAATGGTCAGAAAGAGAGAAGGGTGTCCTGTGCCTCTCCCTCTGAGAAGGGGGAGGGATCAGAGGTTAACTGAGCTCCCTGGTCCCTGCCTCCAACAGGGGTGAAAGCAAGACCTGATGAAAGTGTGCAGAAGTGTTGGGGGTGGGGTGGGAGGGTGGAGGATGAGTGGATGCCAAAGAAAAGAAAGGGAGAAAATAGACCAGAGGGGAGAGGAGTCACTAGGAGTGCCCTGGGAAGCGGAGCGAGGCCTGGGGTGGAGGCAGGGGCAGGGACTGGCCATCTGGGGAGACGGTGTGGCGGGAAGGCTGGGACCTCCTCCGCGGCCTCATCTTTAGAAAGAAGGAATTCCAGGTCAGGGACTGGGGCAGGGAGAGAGGACAGGGGGCTGCCAGGGGACTGAGGGATGGGGGTGGGAAATGGGAGAAGGTGGCAGGAGAATGCACATAAACTGAGGGGTGCAGAGAGGAGAGGGAAGGGGAGATTGAGCTCAGGCAGAGAAATAAAAATCACATTTTAAAGAATGCCAATGGGCTTCATCAATCTTCATTTTTCACTAAATAATTTTCTGTATCTTATCTAAATGAAAACCATTATCCTTACCCCCATTTCCATCATGCGTCAGCTCCTCAGACTGATTGTGCCGAAAATTGAAATATTTAATCATTTTCTGGGAGATTTTCTCGCTCCCAGTCTTGAAGAGGAGAAATTGAAAAAGAAAGATTATAGCTAATCAGAGCAATGTGGGCTGACAGGCTGGCTCGGAGTGGGAGCTGCCTCCAGGGGGGAGGGCAAAGCGGGGGGGGGGGGGGGGAGGGGCAAAATCTGTCCCTTCAGCTCCCACAGGTCCCCTGGGTATCCCTGCCACCAACTGGGAGGGGGGTGAGGAGTAGAGGTAAGAGGCCTGAAGCTCTCCCAATTCCCAGGATTAAACTCCCTGCACACAGCTACATCCTGGCAGAGAACATGGGTCTGGAAAGGAGAGTAGTTGGGAATTGAGGCACCCCCCCCCCCCCCCACACACACAGTTTACATGTCCCACTTCGGCCTGTGTAGCCCAAAGAGGCAGGGAGACAAGGCAGAAATCAGGATATTGGACTGCCCTCCCCCTTTTTTCTTTAAAAAAAATCTTTATTATTGAGAGTATTATATATGTTCCTCTTTTCCCCCCAATGACCCCCTCCAGCCCACCCCCACCCCAGGCTTTCACTGCCCTATTGTCTGTGTCCATGGGCCATGCATATATGCATACCAGGTCCTTGGTTGATTACCTCCCACCTACCCACCCTCCCCCGCCTTCCCCCTGAGATTCTGCAGTCTGTTCCATGCTTCTGTGTCTCTGGATCCACTCCATTCATCAGTTTATTTTGTTAATTAGATTCCACATATGAGTGAGATGATGTGATACTTGCCTTTCTCTGGCTTATTTCACTTAGCGTGATACTCTCCAGGTCCCTCCATGCTGTCTCAAAGGGTAGGAGATTTTTTTTAGTGCTGCATAGTATTCCATGGTGTAAATGTACCACAGCTTTTTAATCCACTCATCTACTGATGGGCACTTGGGCTGTTTCCAGATCTTAGCTATTGTAAATGGCGCTGTGAAGAACATAGGGGTGCATACATTCTTTCTGACTGGTGTTTCGGGTTCCTTAGGATATATTCCTAGAAGTGGGATCACTGGGTCAAGTGGCAGTTCCATGTTTAATATTTTGGGGCTCCCCTTCTTGACTTCGATTGGACTCCCACCTTCCTCTCACTCAGACCTAAAGGGAGGGCACACATCCAGCCCTCAGTGCCTGGCGTTGCCTCTGGCCACAGCCCTGGATCACCAGGACACGGAGGCCTCTAGCCTTCCCACCTTCTGCTGGTCACTGTCGCTGCATGGTTGGTTGGCTTGCGCTCCCTGGGTCTCTGGTGGTGTGGGGACCAGGAAGGCCATCCTGTGGTCCTCGCGTTCACCCCCTTGACCTGAGAACCGAGTTCTCTGATGGCCCTCTCTATCCTCGGCCACCAAGTCTTAATGCCTTTATGTCCTTTCCGTTTCCGACACAGAGCTATGCACATGGTCATTGCCCCTCACGTATCTGGTTGATCTGATGAGAGCGCTGCTGCGTTAGGCAGACTAAACGGTGATTGAATCACAGGCCCCTGGTCGACCCCACCTTGGCCACTTGGTGGTTTTGTCAGCTTAAACCAGGTATGCGCCTTCCCTCTGCCTCAGTCTGCTCATCTGTAGGTGAAGATGGAAATAATACCTCACAGGGTTTCGATGGCAATTGAATATGTTAATCCGTGGAAAGAGCATGGCACCGTGCCTGGCACAGAAGATGGTCAGTAATGCTTCTGCCAGGGCCCCGTGGCTGGACGTAGATGGAACCGCCGTTGAGTTGTCTGTGCCGCTTATTTGATGCTTCTCTTTTGTTTTCTTGCGCCAGCTGCCCAGATGGCTGATCCTGGGCTCCAGCGCCTCCTCTGTGTCTCATGGAGAGGCCGGGTTGTGCAGGCAGACCCAGAAGCTGACCGGCCTCTCACTGGCTGGCCGGAGAACTCAGTGGAGGAAGAGGACTGGGGAGAGAGCAAAGGGGGAGAGGTTGGCACTCTAGTGAGAAGGAACGGAGGCTCTTGTGAGAACCAGGAGGGACACTAGCCCCAGGTGGCAGCATTTCAGAGTCTGGAAATAACACGGATCATTTATTGAGCCCTGTGCTAACTGCTTTATATGCATTATCTAATTTAATCTATACAACGACCCCGTGAGATCAGCTCTGTAATGATCTCCATTTCATGGATGAGAAATGGTGGTTCAGACAGGTTAAGTCTCTTGCTGGCAGTTGTGGGAGCCGGCTGACCCCAGAGCCCGCACCCTTCCCCTCTGCAGGGCTCCCGCATGCCAGCAGGAATGGGCGTCGGGCCAAGACGGGGGTTTTTCCGGGTCCAGAATCCTCCAGAGGTGAAGTGCTGAGTGGGGACCTGGGGCAATCCCAGGACCATCAGCTTGCAAAGCAGCCAGGCCCTGGCAGACGCGGAGGCTGGGTGAGGGGTGGTCTGTTCTAGTCGGCTATGGGAGGCCCTGCTTTGGCCTCAGTGGTGAAAAGTGATTACAGGAGGTGAGCTCCATCCCAAAGCATCAAAATGGCTTTTTATTGAATTCCTACTGTGCTTTTCATATTCATTGTTCTTTTATTTCTTTAATCCCGCCCTCCCCAGGTGACCTCTCCCAGCCTGCCCCTGGCCCCCACCCAGGCCTTCACCACCCTATTGTCTGTGTTTCTGGGTTATGCATATATGCACACCAGTTCATTGGCTGATCTCTTCCCTCCCATCCACCCTCCCCTGCCTTCCCTCTGAGGTGTGACAGTCTGTTGGTTGCTTCTATGTCTTTGGATCTATTTTTGTTCATCGGTTTATGTTGTTCATTAGATTCCACATATGAGTAAGATCATGTGATACTTATCGTTCTCTGACTGGCTTATTTCGATTAGCATAATGCTCTCTAGGTCCATCCATGCTGTTGCAAATGGTAAGAGTTCTTTCTTTCTCTTTTTTACAGCTGCATAGTATTCCATTGTGTAGATGTACCACGGTTTTTTAATCCGCTCACTTGCTGATGGGCACTTAGGCTATTTCCAAATCTTAGCTGTTGTAAAGTGCACTGCTGTGAGCATAGGGGTGCATATATCCTTTCTGATTGGTGTTTCTGGTTTCTTTGGCTATATTTCTAGAAGTGGGACCACTGGGTCAAATGGCAGTTCCATTTTTAATTTTTTGAGGAAACTCCATACAGCTTCCCACAGAGGCTGCACCAGTCTGCATGCCCACCAGCAGTGTACATATTCCTTATTCTGTTAAAGGACTTTGTGGAGTTCATGTTATTCCCATTGTGAGGATGAGGAAACCAAAGCTGAGTTTAATTAACCTGCTCAAGGCCATCCCTGGGGTGTTAGAGCCCAGATTTAAACTCTGTGTTTCAGTACAAAACCCAGGCTCCGCAGGCCCCCTCCACTGTGGGGCCACAGCATGTGCAGGGCCTCTGACAGCCCAGGCAGCTCTGCAGGGAGAGGCCTTCTCCCGCTCTCCCCTCCGTGGCAGGCAGGCAGGCAGGCTTCTGGCGCAGCTCAGCCTTCTTCCCCAAGACACCTCGCCCGCACCCAGCTCCGGGCCCTGCTCTGCTGTGTTTTACACAGTGGGCTGGAGAAGGGCACATGCCACCCCTGTCTCTCAGGAGAGGGAGGGTTATCATAACTCAGCCCCTTTCGAGTCTTTTAACTTTATAAAGTGCTTTCTAATTTTAGCAACCTTTTCACATGTCCCATCACATGTAATAAGCCAGCCTGTGAGCTAGGCAGAGTACAGTGGGGCCTTGACTTATGAGTGTCCCGACTAACGAGTTTTTTGAGATACCAGCTGATTTTTTGCATTGAGTTGATAGAGTAGTTTGAGTTAACGAGCTCCTTCTCGGAACAAATTAAACTCGTATGTCAAGGCCCCACTGTAGTTGTTATGTGTCCATTTAATAGATGAGAAAACAGTCCCAAAGAGGTTCAATGACTTGCTAAGAGGTGGAAGTTGGACTGCAGGGAGGGGCTAGGGGCAGTTGCTCCAATATCATCCCTGGGGGCTCTTTCCAGCTGGTGGGGGGTGGGGGGAAATGCTCTCCAGGGCACCATAGCAGAGAAAGCTGTTCCCTCCCGACCTGACCTACGGGCTCTGCCTGGGCCTTTCCCAGGGCCTCCAGGCCATTTACTGGGCAGTGTCCTGGGACTTGGACCTAAAGGGCTAGAGTTGTGTGGCTGGGTGGGCAGCAGCGAAGGAGAGCCAGGCAGCCGTGTCCTTGATCCTGAAATGTGAAGCCAAGAAGAGGCAGTCTCAGCAATCAGGACAGAGAATGGGCTCATTCCACGTGATGGAGAAAGTCCTTCATGTTTGTGGAGGGACTGCTGCGTGTTCTGCATGTGGTAGTAGCTAATTTAATACCGACAGCAATCTGTTCAAAGTAGGAATTATCTTCATTTTATAAGTGAACAAAGAGAAACCCAATGAAGCTGAGTCCAAAATGATGCAGCTAGTAAGGGACAGAGCCAGGGCTCGAACCCGAGCGGGAAGTTGGCGTGGAGCGAAGGGAATGATTCCCCGAAGGAAGCCCTGAAGACTGGCCGGTGCATGTCTCCCACATCCCTCCTGCACGCAAGTCTGCAGACGCAGCCTGTGTGCAGTGTGTGCCCACGCGCAGGTGCACAGATTCGCACACGCCCTCACATGCATTAGTACACATGGCCATTTCTCACCCCCACGTCTATGGACAGGTACCTCGGCCTTTACCCCAGTCCTTCATTCACTAGAGCGCTGGTGTGCAGCCCTGCCGCGTTCTGCATATCGTTTCACCTCTAGCTATGGCAGCCACCATTGCTTTTTTTAAAAAAAAATATATTTTATTGATTTTTTACAGAGAGGAAGGGAGAGGGATAGAGAGTTAGAAACATCGATGAGAGAGAAACATCAATCAGCTGCCTCTTGCACACCTCCTACTGGGGATGTGCCCACAACCAAGGTACATGCCCTTGACTGGAATTGAACCTGGGACCCTTCAGTGCGCAGGCCGACGCTCTATCCACTGAGCCAAACCGCTTACTTTTTGTTGTTGTTGTTGTTGTTGTTGTTGTTAATCCTCACCTGAGGATATTTTCCCATTGATTTTTAGAGAGTGGAAGAGAGGGGGAGAGAGAGAGAGAGGGAGAGAGAGAGAGAGGAGAGAGAGAGAGAGGGAGAGAGAGAGAGAGAGAGGAGAGAGAGAGAGAGAGAGAGAGAGAGAAACATCTAGTGGTTGCCTCCTGCACATGCCCCAACTGGGCCCGGGGTACGTGCTCTTGACCGGAATCGGACCCGGGACCCCTCAGTCCGAGGGCCAACGCTCTATCCACTGAACCAAACCAGCCAGGGCCATCATTACTCTTTGAAGGGCCAACTTTTTAGTCTTGTCTGGCACGTTCTGTATCCCCTCTGATAGATGCACACATGACAAGGTTAAGGAAGTCAGACCCCCTGGGGTTCCCCGTTCTCTGACTCTGGTCCCTTTCCATCCTGGGGCTAGTTCTCAACCTTCCTGGCCCTGATTCACAGACAATGAACCTGATTAAGTTCTTTGACCCCCTCGGATAAAAGCTGTAGCTCCCAGACATTGCTGATGACCACGAGTTTTTTCTTTTTCCATCTCACTCTCCCTTCATCTGTTCTCTCCAAGCTCCCACTCTCCCCCTCTCCCCCTCTCCCCCTCTCCCCCTCTCCCCCTCTCCCCAGCAACGCTCACCAACCTCTGTGGTCTGCAGGGGCTGAAGCCTCGTTCCTCTCGGCCCTCCTAGAGCCCATTCATAAAATTGGGATTGTAGTGAAAGCGGTGGGCCTTGCAGCCAGCCCACCTCCTCCGGATGAAGGGTCTTAAATCCAGGGCTGGGAATCTCTAGCACTTCCAGCAAATTTTGTTCGTTTCTAAGAGATAATGCTGGGCTTTGCTCCTCTGGTGCCTGGCTCTGGGAAGGTGATGGGAGAGTCTCCCAGAGGCAGTGGGTGGGCTTTGAAGCAGGGAAAGGACAGTAGGAGCCTGAGTCCCTGGTGCTCTGCGACCACACGGCCGGGTTAGGAATCCTAGATCCTTCCGGACCGGGCCAGTTGGCGCTTTTCTTCTCTGCCCCTTATTTCCTTCTGGAGCAGCATGGAGATGTGAGGGGGAGTGAGGACTTGGTTACTCCATCCAGTAGGAACGGTTGTGTGCTTATTATGTGCCAGGCACTGGGATTGCTAAAGAAATAGAATACCGTCCCTGCCCGGCCAGTGTGGCTCAGTGGTTGAGCCTCCCCCTATGAACCAGGAGGTCCTAGTTCGACCCCCGTCAGGGCACATGCACAGGTTGCAGGCTCAATCCTCAGTGGGGAGGCCTGCAGGAGGCAGCCGATCAATGATTCTCTCTCATCATTGATGTTTCTATCTCTCCCTCTCCTTTCCTCTCTGAAAGCAATAAAAATATATATATAAATACTGTCCCTGCCCTTAAGGTTCTCACTTTCTGATTTAGGTTCAAATGACTGAACTTCAGTTAGACCTTAGTTTCCTCTTCCATGAAATGGGGAGAATTATTATTATTATTATTATTATTTTTCAAATCAGCAAATGTATATTCCCAATGTGTAAAACATATTGGAAGGCTTACGGGGAATTTTTTTAAAAAGGCTAAGCCGTGCCTGTGCCAGGGTGGTTGGTGCCAGGGTGGTTGGTGCCTGGGTAGCAGGTGCAGGGGCAGAGCTGGAGTCAGGAGAGGGGAGTTTGCTGTGGACGGGAGACCAGGGAAGGCTCCACGGAGGAGGAGGGCCTGAGGATGGACAGGGCGTGGGTGCGGCAGGAAGACGGAGTGCTACCAGACTGGCCGACCTTCCCGTGCCTGGGGTGGCTGCCTGAATGTGCGGGTACCTGGAGGCTGGTGCCGCTGAGGAGTTGGGGGCGAAGTACTGAGGTGACCCTGAGCAGTAGCCTGGGGCCAGACCTCTGAGGCCTTGAAGCACCAGCCCAGAGACTTTCCGGTCAGAAGAGAGCCAGGGGTTTATGTTTCTAAAAGCAAAGAATGTGTTAAAAACCCGTAAGATTCCCTAACTCATTCCGCACCCACCCTCCTTACACTCATCTGCTGGAGCTGCTGGAGAGATGTTCAACCCTTCCATGAAAAAAACAGCAAAAAAGTGAAGTGGACAGACCATCAGGGTGTGAGCACAAAGCCACAGAGGAGCATCAGCTCCCCCTGGGCAGCCTCAGATCCGCGGCTGAGTTGGGAGGCCCTGGGAGGATGAGAAAACCTTCCTTTCCGAGAACCCTGGGTGCAGATAAAGATGCCCAGAGGCAGAGTTCAGTGGCGAGAGCCGGGAGGAGAGCCCTGAGCCCGGCAGATACCTGCGGCCTCTCATTGGCTCCCTGGAGCCGAGGCTAGGCCTGCACCGCACGGAGGCTGGGGCGCAGAGTCCTGGGGCGCAGAGTCCTGGGGCGCAGAGTCCTGGGGCGCAGAGTCTGAGGCCTGGTCCCCGCAGGGTCAGGAGAGCTGTTGCCTCTGGTCGGTGGCCATAGATGTATATTCGTTCGGGGAGTTGAGACTGGGGGCTTTTAAACCTCTGCAAGGAAGTGAGCGCTGGTTTTTCCAATGGAAACTTTGCAGAGGGTGCCCACCAGGGGGGCGGAAGCCTGTGTTTAGCTGAGACAGTGTTTTGTTTTGTTTTTAGTGGCGGGGTCTGGCACTCACCTAGGCACCAGGTAAAGAGGTAGGTGACATTTAGTCCCTTTCCTGGAGGCCTCTCCGTGGGTGGGGAGCTGGGTGCATAAGCACACACTGGCAGTGCTGAGAGAGAAGGGTTGTGAGAGAGAGAGGTGAAACACGCCTAAGTCTACGTGTCCCACACAGACAGACGAGGAAGAGGAGAGGAGGGAGGAGGGGCCTGGCAGGAGGAGGGGACGCACAGATGTGAGGCCCAGGGGCTGAGGCTGGAGCCGCTGGACAATCCCTGATTGTGCCCCCTGCTCCGGATGGAAGGAGCGGAGGAATCTGGAGACGCGGTTCCTCCCAAGGACTGCGATTTCCAGGAACAAAGGCAGTTTCTATAAAGCACTTTCCCAACTCTCCCAGCCTCTTGTGTCCCACTGTTCCCTTCTTCCCACCCCCCAACCCCTCCCCACTCAACTGAGCTGATTTCTGAATTAACTTTGTCTTTGTAATCAGTTTAGCTGAGTTTCTTTTCTCTCCTCCTTCCTGAAGTTTCAGTGGATCAGCCTTGGGGCCCTGCCTGCTCCGTTACCCAGTATTGCCAAGACGGGAGGTGCTTTCACGGCCCCTTCCCATTGTTTCCCAACTGGGAGACTATGAAAAGGCAAGGGACTGAGATGGGTAGGTGTGGGCAGAGAGAGAAAGGAAGGGCAGAAGGGGTGTTCAAAGGAGCAGAAAGCCAGGGATAAGCAGTCTGGGGGAGGGCAGGCGGGGGTGGGGGGTGGGGGTGGGGGGATCGTAGGGGCGGGGCTTTCTTCATCTGGATTCCCTGGTCATCCAGGACTTGCCTCTGAACAGCAGGGCTCCTGGGTTTTAACCCCAAACCCTGAGCATTTGACTTGCTGCTCTATGTCTCACTCCCAGCCTCCTAGGAAATCTACCAGCTTGACCTCGCTGTGGGATGGGATGGGGAACACCCCTTTGCCTACCTCTCCCACATACATCCTGGCTGGGGCGGCCGCTGCCAGTGGGCCAACTCCAAGTCAGCTCCTGTGTGCGTGATGCTTGGTCCCGGACTGATGTGCCCATCACTGGGGCACACACCTGGGAAGTCGCCCCTCACCAGCAGTGGGTGAAGTGAGAGTCTAAACCAGTGGTTCCAACCTTCTGGCCCTTTAAATACAGTTCCTCATGTTGTGACCCAACCATAACATTATTTTCGTTGCTCCTTCATAACTGTAATGTTGCTACTGTTATGGATCGTAATGTAAATATCTGATATGCAGGATGGTCTTAGGCGACCCCTGTGAAAGGGTCGTTCGACCCCCAAAGGGGTCGTGACCCACAGGTTAAGAACCGCTGCTCTAAACGCATTTGAATGTCGGTTTGAACTGAATGTAATTAGAAAAGAAAGTCTGGCTTTGGAAAGAGAGAAAGAAGGAAAGAAAAAAAAGAAGAAAGGAAGAAGATGGAAGGAAGGAAGGAGGAGAAGGAAGGAAGGACAGAGAAAGAAAGACGGACAGGAGGGAGGAAAAAGGAAGGAAGGAAAGAAAAAAAGAAGGTAGGAAAGAAAGGAAGGAAGGAAGGAAGGAAGGAAGGAAGGAAGGAAGGAAGGAAGACATTGCCAAACCACGTCGAAGGGACTTCTGGATCATTGAGCCACTGCTGCTCTCCACTTATGCAGACACTGGAGAGGGTGCCCGTGAAGCTGCACCCGAGGGCTGTAGGGTGTGCACTGCCTTTGGTTTCTGTACCAGGGTCATGTCATAAGACTGGCCTCTTTCAACCCAACCCCGAATTGGGCAACCAAGTGCGGAAGGGCCTCCTGGCTGGAGAGAGGGCCTGTGGGTAACCAGCCTCCTTTGCAGCAGGGGAGCCACCCCTGCAATCGTGACCAAGTCACTAGCCCGGGGCCTCTTTCCTCGTCTATAAAATGGAGGCAGTAATACCTGCCCCGGAGAGGTGCTGTGAGGACCGAATGAAAGAATCTATATTAAGAAACAGTATCTGTAACACAATGAATATTCAGTAAATCCTAGCTATTAATATTGCACAGTGCCTGCTTTTTACAGCTCACAGGCTAAGGCAGATCTGAGGTAGGCAGACGACAGGATGAGTGAAGAACAAATAGACCAGATACAGGTACGTCTGTTACCTGTGCCGAGGGAGGTGACCAGGAATGTGTTAGTGCTGGATTTAAGGCCTCTGGCCTGCAGTGCAGGGGGAGCTCGGAGGCGGACACAGCACGATGGGAAGCACCTTCGTGTAGAATTAGGTCTGAGTCCTGGCTCTGAAGATCGGCCCCTTCACCTCTGTGAGCCTTGGTTTCCTCACTTGTGAAGTGGAGTGACAGCAGCCACGGGCCTCCACCTTAAGTCCTGGCAAAGCAGCCCGAGGGGGTGCACAGAAGCCTCCTGTGAGCCCTGTCTCTCCAGAAGGCTTCACCCACCGTGTCAGAACCACGTCTCAAACTTCCGCCTGCTGACGAGGCACCTGGGGCTCTGGTTCAAGTGCACGCTCTGGATCGGAGAGTCAGATGGAGTTTCTGCAAACTCCCAGATGCTGCTGATGCTGCTGGGCCTAGGCCCGCACTTTGAAGTGTGAGGGAAAGCTGTCCTCTAGGGAAATAGACCTTCAGCATTTTAATGGGAGGCAGGAAAAGATAGGACTCATTGAACGGAATTCTCTCTTCAGCAGCTTAGTTGTATAACAGCTCTGGGGGGGGGGCGGGGGGGTCATTGCTTCAGGAGCATCTGTAGGTTTGTGGGACGGGAGCAGGGACTGTGCTAGTCACCGGGCCCATCTCCAACCCCAAGATTGACCTGCCCGGCTTCCTCCCTGCCACCTCAAAGCCCTCAGCCTCCCCCAACCCACCGCACTCAGTGTGCGCTCATGCCAGTAGCCGGCAACTGCAACCAGCCAGTATGTTGATGGAACCCCTCCCTGCCTGAGCTAGTTGGTCATTTGCACTCAATTTTATTTTTCACGGAGCTGCTAGCCAGGGCTTTGGCTTGGAAATTGGGTCATGAGCAAATTGTGCCATTGGGGAAGGAATGCGGTTCCCAGGCGTAACTGGAAGCATGATTTGGGGGGAACAATGGAGGGGCATCTCTGGACAGGTCCGTTTCTCACGCTCACAGAGAGTCCATGGTTGTTCGGCCAGTGTGATGAGCTAACTCGGGCTTGCCCGCCCTTCCCTGTCTGCGTGCAGAGCTGCGGGCTGTAGAGGAGATTCGCAGGCCAGAAAAAAAGAGACCCTCCACCTCCAGAGCCCTGCTTCAGTAGGGGAAGCGTGGTCGCTATATCTAGGGGATCCTGTCCGCCAGGGGAAACAGGAACTCCCATGAATTGCCCTTCATCGTCTCCCGTCCCGCAGAAAACAGACACATATTCTGCAATCTGCACGTGCAGATGGGGCCTGTGCAGGCTACACACATACATCCTGAGAGGTTTCGGAGTAAATGAAGAAGTAGGTGGGATCAATCAATGTAGCTCCCTAGAACCTAGGACCTGGGCTCGGGAATGAAATGGGGAGCCGATTCTTTAAGAACCCCGCCATCTTCGGGCAATCGAGATACCTCCTTTAGGTAAGACTAAATTTGAGTCAACCTTGACACCTGAGTGTTTGTCCTTTTCCTGAAGAGAAAGGAATCTTCTTAGCTCTCCCTGCTCACTTTTATATTTCATAATCCCCAGCAAGCAGGAAGTTCTCTGTGTCTACCCTGACCCCTCCTTCTCTTGCATGAAAACAAACCTGTCTTATTAGGGACTGTAATTGAATAAGCCTCTAGTATTCTCAGTATCTGGATAAATACCATTTTCCCCAGTAGATTAATTTTCTCTCACTTCAAGGCAAAATTCCTTCTAACAGAGAAGCAAACGCAGGGAGGTGTAGGGGAGGCGGTCTCTGAGGCCCCAGGTCAGCCAGAGCAGGCTGCCTCTTTAGGGGTCAGATCTGTTTTCCAGGAAACCGCCCAGGCTGTGCTCCCAGGGCCCCCAGGCAGGGCCAGAGGACAGAGTTCACAGGAGCCTGGCTGAGTCCCCAGGCCCTGGCTTATCTAGTGTCCTCTCCTCAGAGCAGCTGGGGCCTGGAGGGCTCTGAGGTCCACATCTTCTCTAGCTGACGCCCTGAGAGCCCCTCCTCCTCCCTTCATGGGACCAGGCTGCGAGGGGCCCTGGCATCTCTGCTGAGCCAGGTACCTACAGAAAGGGGGGGGCGCAGGGGGAGATGGTCTGGAGCCTCCCCGCAGTCAGGACTCATCCAGCTTCGGAGCAGGAATATTATTTTGGAATCGCACAGGAATGCCCTCGGCCAGCCTTGCCGGGGGGGGGGCGGGGGTGGGTGGGTGGGTGGGGGAGTGGGTGGGGGAGACCTCAAGTGACATCTGTGTGGGCAGAGACGGAGGGGAGGGCTCCTGAAATGGGATGTCTGCTTTTGCAGACCTCCTGGTCTGATGAAGGAGAGGGATGCTGGGTCATTTGAGGTCAGTGCAGATTCTCAGCTCTGCACTTGAACTTGAGGGGAGAGACTTGGTCTCTGCTATTGGATAGCTAATTATAATAGGGAGCTAGGTTTGGGGTCTACACACATACCAGGATCGCCTCAACGAAGGGAGGGGGTTTTGAACTCTTGTGCATCTGCCCAGAAGATGGAAAGAGATACGGAAGCTGGTGGGTCGGTTCCGGAAGGTTCTGGGAAAGGCAAGAGGGGACAGTGGACCGGGTAGGAAGGACTGTTAGGGCAGGACCCCTGGAAAGAGAAGGTAGAAGAGGCCTGGAGGAGGGCTCGGTGGACGGGGAGTAGGGGCCAGCGAGAGCTGTGTGGGCTGGGGCTCTGGTTGCTAAGAGCTTCAGTGTCGCCTTGTCAAGTCGCAGCCCCAGCAGCATTCCCTCCAGCGGCCTGGTGACACACTCCCCCGCGCGCACAGGCGCGGGCACCTCCGGGAGGAATGTGAGAAGCAGCTCGGCTCCCTTCAGGACGAGAATGCGAGTCCTCCAGCGAGGAGGAGCGCTGGGTCTGGGGATGGGGAGAGAGGGACTCTCCTCCTGCCCTCTGTCCTCCCGGAGGAGACAGTGGGCTGTTACAGGCTCCTGTGGGCCTGCCTGTGGGCACCTGCATTTGCAAGGGCAGCTGTGGCCGGGGTCCTGGAAGCCTGGCCGGCGGGTAGCCTGGCGCGGCCCGCGGGCAGCACAGTCGGGCTGGCACCCACCAGCAGAGCCACGGGTTGCAGGACTCCTGGCTGCTCTGCCCGCAGCTGGGTGCGCCCAGGCCCCCTGCCCCGTCTGCCATCACTTGCAGGAGTGAAGTGTGCCTGCTCCGAGCATTTGGTGCCTGATAATTTGTGGATTATAGCTAACTCTCGATAAAGATTCCCCTAATTGCTTGGCTCACCTCAGGTTCTGTCATCAAAGCAAAGCTGTGAGCTGCCCCCCTCCTCCCTGCCTTCCTTTTCTTTTTATTATCTCTTAATTAATCACTCTGGCTTTCACACTTAGCAGATAATTACAGTCTCCTGGATACAAAGCTCATTTTCATAACCTCCTGTTCCAAGCTGGCAGGGGGTGGGGATGGGGAGGAAGTAGGGGGTGGGGCAGCAGAGTGGGGAGAGAGATGCTCAACGAAGGTGGGGGCAGGGGTGGCAGGTGGGTGAGACCGAAGGAGGAGAAGAAAGGGACATCTGGGCTGCAGCAAGGGGACACGTGGAGCCTGGTCCGCCCAGCAGGCCCAAGGAGGCCCTGCCAGGGGACAGGGAGGCCCACCTGGTCCCCAGCACTGGCACAGCCTGGGCCCCATCGCTGGGTGCCTTGGCCTGTGGGGTGGGGTGGGGTTGAGCAGGAGATCATCCAAAGTGAAGTTCATTTACCCAGGTGCTGGGACGGGAGGCCAGCCGAGGTGACGAGGACAGGAAGGGCAGGCCACCATCCAGTCGCGACCCAGGGCTCAGTCTGGGGATGTTTGTGTTTGGAGCAGAGCAAGACACTCTGGGCCTGAAACCCATGGAAGCGACTAGGAAATGATCTTAGTCACGTGATTAAGTGAAGCTGGGGTGGCGGGGTGGGGGGGTGGCGGGGGAGATCTAACAGCTGATTCTCATCTACAGCAGTAGGCGCAACACCACATTTTCACAAGATGCTCATCACCCCCATCACCCCCATCTTAGAGACAGGAAAGGTGTGGGGCAAGGAGATGTGGAGAAAACAGGGAGAGAGACTGCTCCTGCTGGGCCTTCCCCACGGATCGTGACTTCCGGTTCTGCCATCACCACGGTGTGTAGGGCTTTACTTGGGTTTCCAGCCCAGAGAGAAGGGGCCAGGACAGGTGTCCAGGCGATGGATGTGAGAGGCTCAAGAGACACAAGAGTTGACCGGGAGAGTTAGGGACCAGCTGGATTAGAATGAAGCTCTAGCGTGGACTCCCGTGTCCGGGGCTCCTGCCAGCCCCGAGGAGGTGACGGAGAATGGGGGCCATTTACTTTTCTCTCTTTCTAGATTGACTTTTCTTTAATACCCAACCCAATGTGCTCGGTCTTTAGAAGGAAATTTGTTGGATCCGGCTACTTTTTTGCCATTAACTAGCTGTTCAACCTTGAACCTGTGATAGAACCTGGGTCTTATTTTCTTTGTTGGTAAGTGGAAAGCTTGAAAAGGTATGTAAAACAGAGTCCCTGGCGTTTGACAGGTTCTAAACAAATAGTCGCTGTTATTGCTATTATAGCTGTGGTATTACCAGTATCCAGGAGAGCCCCTAGCCTACCCCGGCAGAAACCACATAACACAAGTGAATTTTGTGGAAAGCTGGTGAGGGAGGGAGGGTGCTGGAGCTCAGCTTCCCCAGTAAAGGAGGCACCGAGTGTCCGCCCTGCACTCCTGGGTGTGCTGCTGAGCAAAGCCCAGGCCACGCTGTCCCAGTTTTTCTTTCTACAAATAAGTCGTCTGCTCAAGCCAGGGCTGCTTCCAGGGCACCGCTTATTGGCGATGGCTGCAGGCGGGGTTGATATTCCCATTGCTGCCCCGCAGGCCCCGGCCTGCCCACCGCACCTGCTGCCTGCAGCAGAGCCCGAGTTCAGTGTGTCCTCTCCCCTGGCTTATAGCTTCAGCCCAGCCCCTGGGTTCCTGGGCGTGACAGTAGGTGCACCTGTGTTCAGGAGGCAACGCAGAAAGAGCACTGTGGTGGGAGTCTAGCTATGGATTTGAGCCCTATTGGTGCCTCTAATGGGGTGAACTTATGCAGTGATCGGGCCTGTTTTTTTTTTTTTTAATATATTTTTTATTGATTTCAGAGAGGAAGAGAGAGATAGAAACATTGATGATGAGAGAGAAGCATCGATCAGCTGCCTCCTGCACGCCCCCACTGGGGATCCAGCCCGCAACCCAGGCACAGGCCCCGACCGGGAATGGAACTGTGGCCTCCTGGTTCATAGGTTGATGCTCAACCCCTGAGCCACGCCGGCCGGGCGGGCCTGTTTTCTGAGCAGAAAATGAGAAGATTAGTTTTCCAGCCCTTTGCCATCCTGTGGGAGTTCACAAAGGGGACTGGTTCTTCCTGAACGAGGCCCGGGTCGCGCTGAAGGGGTTTGCACGCTGTGGCTGGAGGGGCTGGTTCCAGAGGGCTCGAGCAGGGGTAGCCCAGGGTCAGCACATCTGCTCAGGAGCCAGGGTGGAAGCACAGGTTCTATACACTTCAGCTCTGGTCTGGGCTTGGGATAAGGAGAGCCGGCGCCCCGCACCCACAAATACCCCACTGTCTTGGGAACAGCTCGGGCTGCTCTAGGAAGGTGGGGGGCCCTGACCCAGGGTGTGGGTGCATGTGGCTAAGGGTTTCTCCCTGAAGAAACCATGCTCTGGCTTCACCTTGAACTTGAGCTTTCAGTCTATGAAAAGGTTTAGCAGAGTCTTGTGGGAACATAAACATTTGGCAGGTTCCTTTCCCTGAAAGCTATTTCTTCTTTCTTTTTCTGGGAAATTTCAGCAGCAAGATCAGGCCTCCTCCACCCTCCTGGCCTCCCTCCCCCTTTCCTGAGGCACCCATCCCCCTCGCCGCTTCTCCCCCAAATGAAAACAAAGTGAACTGGTGGGCACTGGGAACCAGCTCAGAGCAAACTGGGCCAGGAGGGAGGACTGAAGCAAAGGGCTCTCTCAGGAGGAGACATGATCAGGAGGGAGGGGAGAGAAAATAGGCAAATGCCATCGGTGGTGAAAAGTGAATTCCAGACATTTAAAATTCTTTTGGTTTTAATCATCTCGGAGGCCGACCAGGGCCGCGCCGTGGGGGAGGGGCAGGAATGAAAACCAGGGCCGGCCACCAGAAGCCAGCGCTCAGGAATCCGCGTCTGTGGGCTCCTCACCCTTCTCCATCTGGGCCTCCACCGCCCTCCCCTCCCGCATCCCAGGCTCGGAAGGTTACCGCCCCCAGGGCCCTGCCTGACTTCCCCTCCCCTTATCTCATTCCCCAGGCTCCGTTTGAAGCACTGACCTTTCAGTTTTCTACCAGATTGCAAGTTCCCGAAGCCCTGGATTATGTTTTGTTAAAAACAAAACCCAAATCCCAAACAGCAAACCCCAGCCTCTTTCGTAAGTCATGCCTGGACCTTCCCGGGGAGGTCAGGGCCTCAGAGGAGCTTCTGGGCCCGTTTGCCTCCCTTTTAAATGGATTTGAAGAGATGAGCAGAACCTGCAAGAGACTCCAGAGGACCTGGGGGTGCTGGGGGGCAGCTTGGCAGGTCCCCGGGCTACTCTGCTCTGTGTTCTGTGTTGGGAACTGTCCTGGTGATGCCCCCTCCCTCAGTGTGGGGGCTGGTTGTCAGGAAAGGTGGCAGGAGAAGTCCTGGGCACTGGTGAGGTGAGGATCCTAGCCTGGGGGACAGGGTCTTATTTTGTTATTTTTATCCTGACCCAAGGACTGCCCCCTGCCCCCCACTAATTTTAGACATAGAGGAGAGGAAGAGAGAGAGAGAAACATTGATGTGAGAGAGGAACAGCCATCGTCTCGTACATGCCCTAACTGGAACCTTTTGGTGTACGGGGTGACTCTCCAACCAACAGAGCCTCCTGGCCAGAGCCAGGGCCAGGGTGGGTTTTAAGGTGAGGGAAGGAGTCAGCGACTCTCAGCCTGAGGGGACATGGTGAGTGGCCAGATCAGGAGGAAGCAGAACCTGGGGTGAGCCTGGAGAGGCAGGAGGTGCCAGGGAAGGCGGGGTGATGAGCATCTTTCTTCGTTCTGAGCTCCCTCCCGGAGGCCTGCACCCCACCCAACTTTGCAATCTCTATTTCTCGTTCTCCATCGGAAGGCAGCTCTTTTAATTCTGACACCAACTGTTTCTCCCACTCCCCACTCCACTTGCCTCAGACTTTAATTCTTGGGCATTTGGACTTTGTTTCCTTTTTAAATACTTATTTACTTACTGGTATTTATTTATTTATTTATTTATTTACTTATTTCTGTTAATCCTTACCTGAGGCTATTTCTCCACTGATTTTTAGAGAGAGTGGAAGGGAGGGGGAGAGCGAGAGAAACATCGATGTGAGACACATTGATTGGTTGTCTCCCGCACATGCCCCGACAAAGGCTGGGGATTGAGCCTGCAACCAAGGTAACTGTCCTTGACCAGAATCGAACCCGGGACCCTTCGGTCCCCGGGCCACTCTATCCACTGAGCCAAACCGGCTAGGGCTGGACTCCATTGCTTATAGCGTACATCCCCCTCCCTGTGCCAATAAGATGACAAACATTGCAAGTCTGAGGGTATATTACAGGTGATTTTGGCCTGGGAGTCCGATGACTGGGATTTTCATCTGACTCTTCTTGGACTGTTTCTTCTTGGACAAGTCCCGTGTCTTTTCAGGCCTCAGTTTACTCAGCTCCAAGGTGAGGAAGGAGCTTACTGGTCATACCGCAGCCCAGATGTGCTCTTCAGGTTGGGGATGAAGCAGCATCTGGAATACAGACTTCTCTCGGTTGAATCAAGGACCTACTGCCTCCCACCGGCGTGCAAGTCCTTTCACCTTTTTATTTTTCCCCCTTTCGCCTTTTTGTAGAAGAATAGCAGCATCTGCTTCGTAGGGTGGTGGTAAAGATAGCATTCAATAGTCTGTGTCGAATGCCTGGCAAGTGTCAGAGATGCTGTAACTATGCAGTGGATGGTGGCGCTTATTGCTGATGAATCCTTACGGTCTATGGTGAAGAGTAACAACACAACAACAACAACAACGAGGAGGCCTGGGTTCAGATCCCAGCTTCCTTCCTGACTTGGTGTGACCCCGTACCAGGTCACGCGGGGGCTGTGAATCTTCTCTGTCTTGGTCTGGCATTTACTCACTCACCCTCCATACCTTGTGCCTGGCACAGACACTCAGAAAATGTGTGTTCTATGAATGACTGAGTATAAGGAAATGAGGCTCTGACTGGGACAAGGATCTGCTCAGGATGGATAAGGGAACCCTTGGTCATGGAGGCTGGTCTGTGAACTGGAGGGTGTTCAGCGGCAGTCCTGGCCTGACTCACTGGAAGCCCGTAGGCGTAGCACCTCCTGCCCACAGGTGTGACGATAAAGATGTCCCTGGGCATTCCCAAATATCCCCTGGGATGAAATCCCCTCGATGGAGAACGATGAGCTGACCAGAGGAAGAGCTAGGCCTAGAGATCCAGTCTTCCAGCTCCCACCCTATCACTTCCTAACATACCACATTGTCCGTTTCTCCCTTCACCCAAATACTTAACCTCGGCCACGTCCCATAAAATTAAGAGAGTTTATGTTGTTGAGCAGAAAGTAAAATATTTTACCTTGCAGCCCATTTCAAAAATGATTAGGTTTCCACCGAAGCCATTACTTACCTCTCTCCAAGGCTGGAGCTAGGGGAGAAGCAGGCAGGTGAACAAACCACAGGGTTCGGGTGGGGGTGGGGGGTAGATGGAGGCCCTGAGTTCCTCTAGAAACATCTAAAGTCCTGTTGTTAAGGATTTCTGGAAGGTCTAGCACATCTCTGCTTTAAGTACATACAGGCAGACCCCTGTGGTGCCAGACAATAGGACCAACTGTTTTGGGTCCCAGGTGCCTTCACCCCTTTCTCACCTCTTCCCTTCACTCCCCACCCCACCAGCTCTAGCTTCTGAGACTTCTAAGATGGCCTAGGGGACCTTAGCGTATTCATTAAAAATCACAGATTTAATCCAACCCCTGAAAGTTACCAATGAAAACCAAGACTCTGGAGGGTACGGGACTCATTGCCCCAAAGCAGACAGTAGAACTGGAAGCTCCACCGTGACCTGCCCTGTCCCCGCCACACACACACCTCTGCCATCAGCTTGGAGAGCCACTGCTTCCCACGGCTCCCCCGCCTCCCCCGCCACTGTCAGCTGCACAGATCAGAAAGTCCTTTCGGGGTGTCGGTGACATAAGGATCTGCTAAGGAATTGAGGCCCATAGGGGGAGGTGGTGGTCCCCAAAGAATATGGGGAACACTGCTCCTGAGTCTGCCAGCAGGTCCCCACCTTCCCTGGACATGCCCTTATCCTTTGGCCTCTGCCCCCACCCCCACCTCAGGGGTCTACTCTTGCTGTCATGGCAACCAGGGGATTAGGGCCAGCTTGGAAGCCCAAAAATGTGGGACAGGGAGGGGAGGCAGGTGGAAGGAGGAAAATGAGCGAATAATGTAGTGATAAGGAAACAGAGCTGGGTGGGGGAGGGCTGGGCAGAGAGGGAGGTGAAGGGAAAGAAGGGATGAGAGAGAAACCTCATTTATCCTGAGAGAAAAGGAGGGAGGGGGGGAGGAAGAGAGAGAGAAACCTCAACTTTTATTTAAAAATCAGAGAGCAGTTGTATGCCTGGAGTCGTTGCCATGGCAACGGCAAAGAAAAGGAGATAGCTTGTGAAGCCCTGCAAACCCAGTAGGGGTAAATGTTTAAAGCCGGGAACAAAAACCATTGAGAGATGATTAACAAGCTGCAGGTTCCAGACTCCTGCCCATTGTCAGGGGACTTGGCCTGAGATGCCAGCCTGCTCGCCTCTCCTCTCCACTCTCTGCTGGCCCTCGCTCACGGCCAGGGTTTCAAAGCGGCAGCGAGGGAGCACCCGCCCTCCCTCCAATCTGCTTCCCTTTATCGAGGACGGCCCTTCTCACTTCAGCCCCACAGTCCCCAGGCCAAGGCTTTCTCTCCTGAACCCCTGGGAAAAATACGGTCTTTGTAGGGAGAACAACAAAAAAGGCTTTGATCAGATAAACGGGAGAACTTCGGGACACGGAATTAATTTCTAGGTGGGTGATTAAGTTGTGGACTCTCTTCCCCACGCTGATTTCCAGGGTCGAAGATTCAGATGTCACCGCCAGGCTGACCTCTGTGCTGGTTGGTGGCCTGCCGGGCTCTGAAGTGCTAGGGACCTGGGTGCCTCCTTCAGAGGGCGAGGCACATTACCGTCTGGGAGCTTAGCTGGGGCTACTTCACCTGCTGGGGCTACTTCACCTGCTGGGGCTACTACTTCACCTGCTGGGGCTACTTCACCTGCTGGGGCTACTTCCAGTGCTTAAGGCTACTTTTACTTCCTCTTTTAAGGCCCCTTAGGGTTTTCCCAGGAGGCTTAATCTTCCCAAGCTTCATCATGGCCAAATGCTAAACTGATATATTGGGGTTAAATTTTTTAAAAATATATTTTTATTGATTTCAGAGAGGAAAGGAAGAGAGAGATAGAAACATCAATGATGAGAGGGAATCCTTGATTGGCTGCCTCCTGCATGCCCCCTACTGGGGACCGAGCCCATAACCTGGGCATGTGCCCTTGACCGGAATGGAACCCGGGACCCTTGAGTCCACAGGCCAACCAATGCTCTATCCACTGAGCCAAACCGGCTAGGGCTAATTTTTTTTTTTTTTATGCCAAAGTACAATTTGCCTCACTCAGTCATCTCACTCTGACCCCAGACATCACCACGGCTGCTGGTCCCTGCCCCACCTCCCCAGGGAAGTCATCTTTAGAGTGCTGCCTCCCCTACCTTCAGATGCCTCCCAAGATTGGGAATATCAGAAGACTGGTGTTCTTTTCTACCTCTGGTCTCCGTGTGCAGCTCTGAGCAGCTAAGTCGCAGGAGTCCTGTCTTATATCTGCAGCTCTCCCTCCCACTGCTCCGAGCTACGTCCAGTCCAGTCCTCCTTCTACGCTAGACTTTATCCTTAGATTAAGCCAGACCGTCAGAGAGTGGCAAACGGAGACCACATGGTCCCTGAAGTAATTGCTTTTCCTGAGCAGAACATTTGGCACTGCGCCACCGCCTCAGCTGAGGAATGTTCTAAGGAGCAGCCCATGACGCTCCTAATTGTGTTGGTGGCAGGGATGCTGCCCGGGACATGGCTCAACACATCACCGTGTCCTTTAACGAGGATCCACGGGAGAAAGTTCTGTAGTGGTCCTTTTTTTTAAAAAAAAATTTTTTTTATTGATTTCAGAGAGGAAGGAAGAGGGAGAGAGAGAGAGAGAAACATCAATGGTGAGAGAGAATCATTGATCGGCTGCCTCCTGCATGTCCACCCCTGGGGATGGAGCCCACACCCGGGGAATGTGCCCTTGACCGGAATCGAACCCCAGACCCTTCAGTCCACAGGCTCTGTGCCAAACTGGCTAGGGCTGTCATGGTACTGTTTCTAGGATACTGGTTAGTGTTTATTTTATGGACACTGTAAATTGTGTTACTAACGTTGATTCTTTTTGCACTGGCCGCTTGGAAGCTCAAGGTTGCCCTTGCAGTGCATCTCTGATGAGAATATTCAGGATCTTGTGGCATATACTTAGTATTACCCCAACCTCAGCCTACTCCTCCTGTCCTGTTCTTTGCCTGCTTGTCTGATCACACCATCCCCTCCCAATGTCCATGGTCTTCTTTTACTTTGTTGTTTATATCATTGACCACATGTGCCTATGTATTCTGCCTCAAGTCTTATGGAACAAATAAATTAATTAAACGGATGGGATAGGGCCTGACCAACAGTAAGCGAGCAGCTACTAATGCCGGCTATTTTAAGTAAAAAAATAATATATAAATTGTCTCTGATCTTCCTTTCAGAGGTGCCATAAAGTGGACTGGAGCCTGTAGGAATTCCCCCCCCCCCCCCCCCCAGAGAATGGGGAATTGCGGGTGGTGGGAAGGGAGAGAAAGAGAGAGAGAGATCAATACAAGAGAGAAACATCGATCAGCAACCTTCCCCCATGCACATGCCCAACTGGGGACCAAACCCGAAACCTGGGCATGTGCTCCACCTGGAATCGAACTGGACACCCACTGGTGCATGGCACAACCCTTCAACCAACTGAGCCACACTGGCCAGGGCTCTGGGAAGCTAAGTCCCCAGATTTATGGCCATCTGTAGATAATTAACTCCCAATGAACCTAGGACCCCCACCTTGGACCCCATGGATAATGCCCAGTCACTGATTGTTTTAATCCTTGTTTTTAACTTCAGAGTGCATCCTGATCATAATGATAATAGCAATCAGATTTGCCTTGCTTATTAGAATTGGGCTGCTATTTGAAGAAATTTCTCATGCCCTGCTCACCCCCAGACTGACGACTGGGTGGCGAAGGGAGTCAGCCTGCCGGAGATTAAGATTTTCCATGGATAACACCCACAGGGAGAAATCCATGTGCCAGTGGCTGAGAGCTAACAGTGTTGTGCCCAGCCAGAGGAGGGAGAGAACGAAACCCGGGGAAGAGAAACCCGGGGTAAGACCAGAAGAGGCTGACACAGCGTGACCTCTGTGCGTGAGTCCTGCACAACTCAAGCTTGACCAGGTTACGTGGGCCCTGCGTTCTTTGTTTCTTTCTTGTCTATTCACCTCCAACCAACCTTTCACTGGGTCCCGAGGGAAAAAGAAAACAACTCATGGCAGCCTGGTTTGGCTCGGCCCTGCATTTATTGAGCACTTACTGTTTGCTAGGCACTGCTGGGCGGCTGGGCATGCAGAGAGAAGAGAATGCTCTTGACTCCCTAAAGGCAGGATTCCAGCTCTTTCTCTTTTTTTCTGGGTTGGGTGAGCGGGTCAGTGGATGAACAGCCCGGGCGGTGGGCATCTTTCCTGGCACTCAGCCGTTTTCCTCCTTCCCCCTTCCCCTGCTCATGCGATTCTCAAGGTCCTGCTTCCTCTAACTCTTCCCTCTCCTTCCCTCAAGGTCTCTCTCCAGCTTTCTCCGTTACCTCTCCCTCCCTCTCTTTCAAGGACCTTTTCCCTTCACATTTCCATCGTCTTTCTCTTTTTTTCTGTCTTCTATCCTTTTTTTTTTTCTTTTTAAAGTAACTCTTCCCCAATTACTTTCAAGAGGGAAAGAAACAGCCCTCTCAACCTCTCAGTTCTTCTGCTCCGAAGACAAAAGATCCTTCAGAATTGGAGAGGAAGGGGGGAGGGAGGGAGATTCCAGTTAAAAATCTCGATCAGGGTCAGAAACCTGACAGAAAAGCTTTGTTTGAAGGGAATGCGAAGGGGGAGGAGGAGGGAACCGGCAAATAACAATCCTCAACCTCAAAAGGCGAATATCTTGAGAGCCGAGGGAATGTGGAGATAGGGAGCATGCTCGCTGAGGTATTGGAATAGCTCTGGTTCCCTTTTTGACCCGAGTCTTCTCCTTTTGAGGCTTGTGGACGCTGCTGAGAACTGGGGGCGGGAAGGAGAGGGACGGAGCTGCCCTGTTAATGTGACCCTGGGTCAGCGCTGTCCAGAGGCAGAGTCAGGATCATGACAAACAGCCGAGGCCTCCACCTCAGCCCCTGTGCGCCGCAGCGCCGGTCCTGACCTCACACTTTCCAAGAGAGAGAACCGAAGAGAGAAGTGAGCAGAGTTGAGGTGCCATGGGAGAATCGTGGGAACGGTTCCCATGTGGCCGGTGACGCGAGGCCAGTGAAACCCTAGGAGAGACCTGTGGACAGGGGGGAGGCCGCACGGTGGTGTTGCCATGGAGTCGGGATGGGGAGAGATGGGTGCTGAGGCGGGAACGGAGCATGAGAGGGGATGTGTTATGTGGACCCAGAAGGGAAGCGGGGGAATAAGGTTGCAAAGGGTCAGAACTTACCTAGGACTTTGCGAAGAAGAAGATTCAGAAGTGGCCTTTGATTTGAAACGATTGAAAGCGAAGAGTAACATGGGGTATTATTGAAGGGTGTCAAAAATGGAACAACTAGGCCCTGGCTGGTTTGGCTCAGTGGATAGAGCATCGGCCTGCGGGCTGAAGGGTCCCGGGTTCGATTCCACTCAAGGGCACAAGACTGGGTTGCGGGCTTGGTCCCCAGTAAGGGGTGTGCAGGAATCAAGGATTCTCTCTCATCATTGATGTTTCTATCTCTCTCTTCCTCTCCCTTCCTCTCTGAAATCAATAAAAATACATATTTTTTTTTAAAAAAGGAACAACTAGAATGAGGATGAAAACACAAGAGAGCACTGGAATAAAGAGTCAAGGACAAAGAGGGGACTGGGACCCATCACTCATTAGACCCCTATAAATGCCCACCTTCCCAGAATGCCATGCTGATGGTGGATGAGCCAGCTTGAGAATTATTTGTGGAAAGTCTTGAAATCCCAGGCTGCTTTTGCCCGGCACTTGATATCCAGCCATCGATTCATGTGTGACAGGAGAATATGAACCAATTTTAATATTAGCCAGAACAAAACATAATTAAGAAGAGAATTTACTTCTGCTGTTCTAGCTGCTGCAGAAAAGAAGTTACACGAGGTTCATTCTAATGACTGAGGAGCGGTTTTGCCTATTCCTGTCCCCGTGTTTCTGGCTTGAACCAAAGAAATAGAAGCCAAGAGCTTCCACTGCTGCCCTGTGGACGTCCCAGAGCCAGACATGCCACCAGGGAGCAGCTCTCAGACCCTCAGCCTGCAGACAGACACCGGGCCAGGGCACCAATCGAACAAGTCAGGGCATAATGAATATGTAAGCGAAGTGGGGAAAGCGAGAAGAGGGCCAGAGAGAGAGGAACAGGTCAAGGGGAGGAGGAGTAAAGAGCTGGCCTTGGCGGGTGGGAGGGGTGGGGGGGAGAAAGAAAGAAACACAGGGAGCTATCCTGAGATAACTGAGGAAGAACAAGATGGATCCTGGAAGGAACTGACTTTATGTATGTCCTGGATTATTATTATTTCCACCACCTAGGGAAAGGATGTGAATATTTTGGCAGACGCACTTTGGGAGGCTGGAGGGGTGTGACAGCGGGGGTGGCTTTCTGGGGGTGATGTTCCTATGCAATTTTAAGGCCACAGAGACATCCCGGGCTGAGCCCCAGGCGGCCCCCTTGGAGCAGGCTGTTCACTCCGGGCACTGGACTGGGTGGAGGGAGCAGGAGTGGAAACTCCAGGCCTAATTGCTAGGTCTCTCTCAGCTCTTCCAGGGAGCACAGGGCAGGAAATTCCTCAAATTCCAGGCTTGTAGGATCATTGCTGAGCTTAACCACAGAGCAAGGGAGAGAAGCAGAGAGGGCTGCCTCCTCTCCATCTTTTTTCCCTGGCAGCTTTAAAGCAGCAGCAAACTAGAAGGGGTTAGAGGGGCTGAGCCTAAGAGAAAGGCCCCCCAAAATAGTCCACTGTCAAGAACGTCTCAGGTCTGGGAATCCCAGAAAAATGGGCTCTTAGCTGAGTAAGGCTGAGGTTGCAAACATGCTGTGAACTGCAACTGGGGCATTTTCCAGGGTGATTTTTTTTTTTTTTTTTTTTTTTTTTTTAAGCTCTGAAGAATAAATCAGTGGGAAGGAACTTGCTTTAGGAGAGCCTGAGCAAGAACTGTCTTGTCGAAATAAATGGTGACCGAGCAGGGAGCGCATCAGCAGGGGTCTGGGGTTTGCAGTTTTCCTTTTGCTGTGAGGGGGAAGCCGGTCAGATCGCCTCCGGAGCACTGGGAAGGGAAGGGAAGGGAAGGGAAAGTAGATGCTCTTCCACAGTCACCTCACTCTTCCCTGAACAGCCCAGGCAGTTTCTCCCCTCCATGCTCCGGCAGCCCAAATGACCTCCTTACCCTTTACTTGCACTTTGAGATCTGGGTTTGCCAAAGAGAATTGCTTGAATTTCAACATACTTATCCTTCGTCTTAGTCACAGCGAGCCCTTTACCTCTGCCTCTCTCACCAGCCTGTCAGACTCCAGGATAGGGAGTCTTGCTCATATTTACAACTAACTTCCTTCTCTTACCTCGTCTCCCCAGCACATAGCAGAGTTCCTGCCACACAGTAAGTCCACACACAAGCACACGCACACATACGCACACGCACAATGCCTGTTGAATGACTATTGCAGTTATTTCACTATGGTTTGTCCCCTTAGTGGGTCCCTATCATGAACGTTCCATTCCAAGTCTGGTTCCTCTTCCAGCCAACCACATCTGCTCGTCGCACTATCACTTAATGTGTGCCCAGAGAATGCAAACCCGTTGTTAACACCATCTTCCGTAGAACATGACCAGGCCCTGCTAAAAATTCACGAGCGTGCTTTCCGAAGCGGAAATGGCTCTTGTGTGATCTGCAGCCCTGCTCTTCCTCAGGGGCGTGGATAACTGAGGAGTGAGTGTTTTCATCATAACCGATGGCCGGGCTGCCTCGGGGCGGTGGGTGGACTTACTGGGTTGGAGGAGGAAGAGGCTGCGCTGCTGTAATTCTTCTGGGTTAGACAGCACATGCTGTTGGTGGTCCCACCCTCAGCAGCCTAAAAACGTCCAGTGTGGGTTGCAATCAAGGAAGTGTCTCCACCAAAACCTCAAAAATTCACAGCAAGAAACGCCGTAGCCCGGGCTTCACCCCAGGCTGTTAAGTTCTTTCTTGGGATTATAAAACCTTTTCAGTTCTTCAGACCTGGGGGTCGTCTTTTGTTATGAGAACTCTTTTCCGGTGACGGGACCAGACCCTTTATTGCACTTTACTGCAGATCCTCCACCAAGAACGACTTCAGCCGGCTGCACGCTGCCAACGTGACTCCTTGTCCCACCGGCTCAGGCAGCTGGGGAAAGGCTTGCATCTGTGAGGCGTTCCCCACCTCCCAGCTCCTTCCTGGCCCCCTACATCAGCTCTGTGACTTGGAGCAGATGCTTGATCTCGCTGATCCTTGGCCATCCCTAACACGAAGAGTTTGGTTAGGTAAAAGCCGGGGCTGATTTTAGCTGTTGTTTTTTTTAAAATATATTTTATTGATTTTTTACAGAGAGGAAGGGAGAGGATAGAGAGTTAGAAACATCGATTAGAGAGAAACATGGTCAGCTGCCTCCTGCACACCCCCTACTGAGGATGTGTCTGCAACCAAGGTACAAGCCCTTGACCGGAATCAAACCTGGGACCCTTGAGTCCGCAGGCCGATGCTCTATCCACTGAGCCAAACCAGTCAGGCTGTTTTTTTATTTATATAAAAATTTATGTGTTTAGCCTTCCTCCCTTGACTTGAGGAAGACTGAGAGGGCCCCGGAGCTTGCGTGGATGTGGCAGCTCTGGTGGGCTTTGTGAAAGGGGCTTTACTTAGTCCCTTAGGTTGACTTTGAAGGTTTGCTTATGCTTACCATACATATGTGCCGCTTCGGATAAATATAATGCAACCTGAGGCACTGAATGCTGAGGGGAAAAGAAATAATATTGAGTATGGTTACAGGTTGCTAGTTTGGCCAGACTCCCTTAAAGGGCTAAGTCCGGAGAGGGCTCAGAAGGAGGAGACATGGCATGGATGGCAAGGGGAGAAAGAAACCCCCTCCAGGTGTGTGTGTGGGTAACGGTTGGGGGTTGGGTCTTGGCGGGCAGCTATGAAAACCTTATTATACACCTGGGTTCTGTGTTGAAAAGTGGACCAACAGAATGACGTTTGAGAGACTACAGTCAGGTTTCTGCGCTTATGAAATTAGAGAAGGCCAACATGCAAGCAAGATGCTGAAGGGACCATTATCTAAACGAGACCAGTGGGATCTGAGCTGTGTGGAGAGCATTATCCATATCTGGAGAAATGAGTCTTGGAGTTAGATCTGTTCACTCATTTAACACGCGCTGAACACGGGCTATGTTCTGGGGCATCAGTTCTGGAAGGACCTTCTTAGAGATGGTCTAGTCCTTGAGTTAAGAAATTGAAGACCAGATAAGGGATGGGACCTGCCTCACAGCTGATTCTGACCAGCTGATTCCTGATTCCTATTCCAGTGCTCTCTCTACTACAGCTCAGTACCACCCATATTCACTGACCGCAGTGTCACCATTAAATTTGCGTTTAGTGCCTGAGGGGTTCCCCTAGGTGCAGAGTGACCTAACACATCCAGGGTCTCTACTGCAGATATGCTGTCCCCTACAGTCAAAAGTCAGGGTTTGCCCCGATCCTTTGCCAGACACCAAATCCTAGGCCTGAGATTTGAACTCCCCACACAGCCTCTTGCACAGATTGCACAGCACCTTAACCGGAAGGGAGGGAGAGGGTCCAGTGTTCAGTCAGGTGCTGTTCCACTAAGCCCCTGTCTTGCCCATCCACATCTGTATTCCTTTGACTAGTGTCAGGACACTAGAGGGCCCAGGCCTTGTTTCCAGCTTGCTGCTTCTTCCTGTGGACTATTATTTGCATATTCCCATGCAAGTGAGGAAAAAACAAGGATTTGGTCCAGGAGGAGCCGGGAGCGACCACCCTAGATGACGTTAGGGTCCACAGGTACCTTCTGAAGTTCTTTTGGAGCCCTGTGTAACCCCTCCTCTTTGACCTGCAGCCATGAAGTGGCTAAGCAATTGCAAAGTTCTGTCCTGGAAGGCTAGGCCTTCCTCTTTTGACCTTCACGGGCAAAAGTGAGAAAATTTTTATTTAAGACCAACATATCACCCATCTCAGACATAGCAAAGAGACTGACTATCGGGAAGGTATTTGAGGATAGAGAACAAGGGACATCCCTGGCCACCAGACCTGCCAGCAATTCTCCGTTTTCTGATTCGAAGGCACCATAGGTAAGGTGAAAAGAGTACGAGAGTAGGCGTTAGGAGACCTGGGCGTCCAATCCCAGCATTGCCATTACTATTCTTGAAAGTGAGTCTTGAAATTAGGTCTATTCACTCATTTAACATGTGCTAAACACTTGCATCAGGCAAATCAACGAAGTACTCTGGCACTCATTGTCCTAACTCTAAACTGAGGTGCCATCAAACAAATTCTTAGTTCTCTTCCATCTTTAAGATGGAATCAACCGAGGAAGGCTTTCTGGAAGAAGTGCAATGTCAGTGTTTAAAAAATGGGAAGGAACCAGGTCAGTGTGGCTCAGTGGCTGAGCGTCCACCTATAAACCAGGAGGTCCCGGTTCAATTCCCGGTCAGGACACATGCCCCAGTTGTGGGCTCCATCCCCAGTAAGGGTGTGTGTGGGAGACAGCCCATCAGTGATTCTCCCTCATCATTGATGTTTCTCTCCCTCTCTCCCTCAGCCTCCTTTCTCTGAAATCAATTTTAAAAAATATTGTTTTTAAAAATGGGAAGGAAACATGAAGTTATTTTCTGGGAAGGAGTGGAGGGAGGAGAGAATGGAGACCAAGGGCTTTGAACAGATAGTGTGAACAAGCAGTGTAGGCATTGGTCAGCCTGGAGCATGCGTGCGGGAAGCCTTTGGGCCCCGTTGTGGAAGATCATACCTGAAGGCATAGTGCTTTATGGTGGGGAACTTGAAACAGGCCTGGCAGAGGGAATCCAGATGTTTGGATGGTTTCCCTATAAGGCAAGTGTCCCCTCCCCCCACCCCCCACCCCGCCCCAGCTTGGCAGGATTGCCCGGACCTCAGAGCTGAAGGCAGCTTACCGCCAGCTGCATTTTTAGAAGGAGGAAGGGTGGTATGGCAAAACCAAGTCAGTAATTTCTCAGAGGTTGGAACTGCTTGCCCTCAGTTGAGGAAACCGGATTTAAAAAGAGGTCCTCCCTTCAGATTCCCTCGGCCACAGCTGTGGGCAGCCCAGGTGCGCCTGGCAGACACCCTGCCACCGAGGTGACCCCTGGTAACTCCTGCCCAGAGCTCACTCCAGTCTGTGGAGAGGCAGCATCGGTTGTTTTTTTTTTCTCTTTGGCCTTGACATTTGGAACTAACTAGTGGATTCTGAACCCAGATGGGCACTTAGGATGAGAAAGCCAGCAGTGCCCTCCCCTGGGTTTCCCCCAGCCTCTCCTCCCACTGGGAAAGGAATGGAATGTATACAAATCACTCAAAATATACATTTCTTTCCGTGCAGTGGCAGCGCTGAGTGGGAGAGGGGAAGAGGATAGAAGGAGAAGAACTGAATGAAGGGGACATGGGAAGAAAAGTAGAAAGAGAGAAATCTGGAAAATGGACCAAGAAACAGGAGCAGAAGAAAGAGATGGAGCAAAAGAGAAAGAGCAGCAAGAAAATGAGGCTTCTGAGGCCGGGAACAGGGCTAAGACTGGCACGGGGGACGGACAGGTGGCCTGAGCAGGCAGCTGGGACCGAAACAAAGGGGAGGAGGGGGAGGGATCTCAGCAAAGGGGACCTTGGGAGACTGGGGGGAAAGGCAGGGGTGAATAACCAGAGATGGAAGCCGGGCAGAGAGAGGATGAACATCGAGATGGGAAGGGAGAGATCTACCCAGGGAAGAGGAGAGGACAAGAAGGAGAGGCCAGAGGGGGTGAGGACCAGCAGAGGGAAGTGGGATGGAGGAGATGGAGAGGAGCGGGCGCAGACGGGCAGAAACCAGGGAGGGAGCTGAGCACAGGCGCGCACGGATGGTTTAATGAGCCACCCTCCTCTCCCACGTCCCAGGGGAAGCGCAGCCAATTATGCCTCCTTCCTCCTGGGCAGGAGGAGGACAGGAGGGCTGAAGAAATGCCTTCACCAAGCAGAACAGCAGGGGGCACTGGGCAGGGGCAGGTAGGAGTGCTGAGCTCACAGGAGGGCAGAGGAGCCCTTTCCAGATCAGCCAGGCCTCCCTTACAGGGAGGGGCGCCCTGCCAGCCTGGAGTGGGGTGGGGGTAGGGGACCCCCATGTCACTTAGCACACTGGCACTGTGTCCTCTTGGAGAAGTCATAGGAGAGCGGAGCTGGGGAAAGAGGGAGGTGTTAGTAGGTGTTAGCACCTCCATGGGGCCCTTTCCCCAGCCCAGCCCCATCCATCCAGTGCTAATGCTCCACCTTTAAATCTCAAACCATGGAAAGCAAACCAGGGGATGGGAGCCTCCAGGCTCAGGCCGCTCACGCTGCTCCCTGCGCCTGTTCTGCTGGGTCACAATGACACTGACTTTACTCACGACTGATCTAAGGCTCTCTGGGTGCATGGAGGCCAGAGGGCTGAGCAGGAGGCCACCCCCGTCCCATGAGTAGTTTGTAACCTCACGGGGACTTGTGAGAAATGGGAGACAGTGTACTTAGGGGATCTGAAGGAGTGGGACCCTGTGGGAAGGTGGGAAGAGCGTGGCTTTTGAAGCCGGACGTACTCGGTTACAATCCCAGCTGCACTAACCCGTGCCAGGCACCCTGGGTGATAATGCATTCGCTCCTCACAGCGATCCTATGAGGCTGACATTCTCTCATCCCCATAGGACAGAAGAGAAATCCGAGGTACAGAGAAGCTAAGTGGATTGTCCAAAGTCTGGCAGCGAAGGTGTGACAGGGCCGCGGGGACCACCATCAGAAAGTCTGGCCTGGAGACCACGCTGCTAACCACCCCACTCCCAGGCCGTTTCCTGAAATGGGGATCATGCAGCGGAGCAGAGGGCAATGGGGAGGATTAGATCCGCTGAAAGAGCTTGGCTCACAGTAGGTCCTCAGGGTGTCTGTGCCATCTCAGAGCAAGGCAGCAGATGGGAGCGGCATCCCTGGGAAGCTCAAAGCCAGGACAAATCCCTTGCCTTTAGGGGGCCGGGGGAGCTTGGTGCATGGAGAACAGGAGTTCAGTCTTAGGGATAGAGCAGGGCACCCTCAGGGAAGGAATGACATCCCACAGAGAGCACCTCAGAAAGGACCAACACTCCTACCGCCCCCCTGCATTCCCACACTGACTTCTCCTAACTCCCCCGTGCAACCCCTCCTCCACCATCCCCCCAACTCCTGCCAGGTCTGAGGTAAGGCCTGCTCACCCTCGCCTCCAGGCTGAGAACGTCTGCGGTCACTTTCTGGAATGTCCTGTGTTACTCCACCACCACCCTCCTCAGAACCAGCCCCGCACTCCCGCAGGAATCCTGGCTTTATTTGCTTTGATGCGCAGGGCTCCTGGCGCCTGGGCCCTCCGTGTGCTGCGTGGTCACTTGTACTAGGTGGTTTATTGCTTGAACGTTAGGGAACGTGTAGCTGCGCCTCACCCCGAATGGCTGGAGATGGGTTCTTGCAACTTACATGAAATTTAGGGAGAATTTGGGCTATTTACTTTTCCTTTAGCTGTTCACAGACATGGGTGGGCCTTTAACTTCACTGTAGGTTTTCAAGCTTTTGCAAGGACCTTTGGAGTCTTCATTCCATTTGCCGCTGTGCCCGGCCCTCAGCCAGGCACAGGAGACCCCCGGGGCAGGGCAGCTTGTGTCACCGGGGATGGAGGGCACAGGAGGTATGCGTTGGCATCCTAGGGCCTTGTTCAGTTATGTGGTCATTTATTTTTCTCCCTCTTTTTCTAAGTAGCAGACACACAGCACTTTTCCGTTTACCGAGCATTTCACAGTCCCTTTGTTTAGTCTTCGCTACAGCCCTGAGAAGTAGGTGTTAGCACCTCCCTTCTGTAGGCAGACAAACTGACCCTGGGGGGGCGGGGGGGGGGGGGGGGGTGGACAGCTCTCCCCTCTGGAGCTGGGGAGAGCCAGGATGCAGATCTTGCCCTTCCTCTGGGTATCAGTACATATTTCACCGCGCAGCCCTAGCCCTGTCTGGTAAAAATTACTCCACCTAGGGGCTCCGTTTCTCTGTTAGTTGGAATAAATTACCTTTATCTCTGTGGTCATCTGCTCAAATCTTTATTAAGCACATAATTGTGTCTGGCTCGGGATGGATGAAATATGAAGAGCTACATATGGCTCGGCCCCTGCCTTCCAGGGGCTGTAACCCAAGCCAAGGCACTGCCATGGATAATCCTGCGCAGGGCATGTGGGCGGCAGCATGAAAACAATAACCCAAACGTGAATCAGCAGCCAGGTATCCACAAGGCTGCAAGGCAAGGTGAGTGTGCTTGGGAGTGGGGCAGAAGGAACGGCTCCCGCCAGGCCTCCTGGGCAGGTCTCCACAGTCCCGAGCAGGGGAGGGCCTCTGGGTACTCATCCCAACCCTCCTCTTGCTCTAACAAAAGCGCGCTCAGGTGTGTGTGTGTGTGTGTGTGCACGCGTGCGCTTCGTCAGGCTGCCAGTGCAATGGGGCAAGTAGTTATGGAAGTCCCATGTTTAGCAATATAGTAAAATTTACTCTCCTCCATTATACATCAAATGCCAAGTTTATCTCTTAATACCAAGCTTTTATGAGATAGAATGAACACCGGTCATATCAGAGAAAAAGAGAGATCCAAATAGCAACTCTGAAATCAGAGAAATGTGAATTTTAGTTCTAGGCCTGTTACTATTGAGTCACTTCAGAACATTGGGCAGCTTACTAGTATCCAAGTTTGCCAAACCTCAGCCACCTCTTGTGCAACCGGGGAAATTATCTCTGCCTCGCAGGGCTTTGAGAGAATTAAGGGAGATTGTGTGTATAAAGCTTCTATAACCTGATGACTCCGTGCATTGGTGTTCAGTTTTTACTTTTGTGTTTTTAGTAGGTAATGAACACAGTACAAAATTTTAAAAATGCAGAAGGGTAAACAGTGACATCTCTCCCGCTGTTACCTTCTAGCCACCATTTCTCTTCTCCTTATGTATTTTGGTTTCACACAATCTCTGTGTCATAGGCAGGACAGGGTTTGATATCTCTGTTTTTCAGGAATGGAAACTGAAGCCCAGAGAGGTTAAACCATAGCTCACCCAGATTAAAATGGTAAGGTTAGAACCCAGGTCCCCATAATAATAACCCAACCTGTTGTATTCCCAATTTACAGTAGAAGGCGTGGTCAGAGATAGGACTCCAGGTTACTGAATCTTATGATTTTGAAGCCATAGACTCTTTAAGAAATCTTAGGAAAGCTATTGATCTCCCACCACCTCCTCATGCCATTCAGACCCTCACATGTAATTTTATATGGTTTCTCTTCCACTAGAAGCCCAAACCGTCCCGAGGCCTTCCTTATGTTCTCAGCAGCGTTTGCTCTGTGGGACTTCTCTGGAGAGCAACGCCCATGCCCAGGGCCCTGCAGACAAGGCCTGGTCCCCAAGAAGCCTGGGTTCTGGAGTCAGAACTGACACCACTCCTGGCCATGGCATGTCTTAGCTTCGTGACCTTGGGCAGGTCCCTCAATTCTCTGAGCTTCACTCTCCTCGCCTGTTAAGTGGGATTGGTGTTCTCTGTCCCCAGCGAGTTGTCTGTGCACACTTATGCATTCATTTTGCAAACTGCAAAGCTAGAAACAAATCTGAGGTATTATTTCTCCCTGCAAAGCTTGGAGGGAGTTAGGGAATAGAAAGTAAACTCATCCTTGGGCTTTCCTCCAGTGGCTTGGAGAAGGACTGTCCTCCCTGGTGGGCGCTATCTGGCCAGGTGCCCTCTCTGGATTTGGCCCCCAGAATTAAGGGCCCCAGTTATAGGTGTGAGTGCTGAGTCATGTAGCATTGAGCATCCCGTCATCAAATCTCAGCTCCGTCTGCTTGTCCTGGTCCAAAGCGAGGGATAATCCCGCTGTAAGACACGTCTCATTAAGGCATCTGTAAGATGGAGCCAGCAAGCAGCTTGGTGGCTCCGAGGCCGATGCCTGGGAAGGCTCCCTTTTCCTTAATGATTATGGGAGGTTTTATTCCCTCCAACAAAAGCGTTAATTAGACACCGTTCTGAACAGGGATATTACACAAGTGAATTAAACTCAATCTAATCATCAAGCCGGCTCTGAGCTTCAGGTCCCCTGAACGAGAGGGAATTGAAGGCAGTGATGGGAAACGTGGGGGGATGTTTTCCCTAATGTCAAAGAACACGGAGAAAGGTTCCCTCTGGTTCTAGCACCACTTCCTTGACGCCGGGTACCTTTACCTGTGTCCTCCTCCTCCTTGGTCTTCTCATTTCTTTCTCTTTATTCCTTCCCCCCCCTCACCTCCCTGTCTCTGCAACACACACACACACACACACACACACACACACACACACACACAGTCCTGTCCATGAGGCTTGCACCATTAGAATTCCATTCTTGTCACAGAAACTGCCCTGCACTGCCCAGGGAATTTGGTGTTGCCCAGGTATCCTGGTCTGTAAGCTTGGGGCTAGGATGGGGATGAAAAGAGACTAGACCAGTCACAAGGCCTCAGTTGCAATCCTTTTTGTCAGTCACCATCTTTCATTGTGAATTAGTTGTCTCAGCAGAAAACAAGGTATAGAATGCTTGAGTCCCGTGGGTATTCAGTTGGTACTCAATGACTCTTCCTTGAATCTGATGGTTGGGTGACATCTGGAAACACTTTGTGGCCTGGCATTGAATTCCTTGCACTGACCGCCCCCTGTGGGCAGAGTGGGAAGAACCGAGGGAAAAGGGTCCCATTTTGAGGGCTCCCATTGGATGGGGAGAGAGAGTGCAGAAGCCCGAACAATCTTTTTAAAAAACAAATGAGAACAAGATAGGGAAAAGCTAGCATTGAGCATTTGGTATGTGATGGTAGCTGGGGGAGTGGGGTGTGCTTTGGAACCAGGGCAGGATGGGAAAGTCGAGGGCAGGGATTTTTCTTGCCATGGGAAGGAAGTCACTTAAAACAGAGTCTGGAGATGATGGGAGAGGCTGAGGTGGCGGCTGGGTCTGTGTGGCCAAAGCAGAAATTGACCCGGAGCAGGGAGATGAGGTCGGGTGGGTAAGGGGCTGCTTGTGAGGGCGGACTGACTTCCCTGGCACCTCAGTGCCTGGCACATGATCGGTGGGTGCTCCAGTGAGTGTGTGAAATTGGATTTGATGCGTGATAAGTTATAAGGGAATTGGGAGCTCATCTCTTTGTCTCTGGGATTACAAGTATATTGAAGGCAGGCTTTTAAAATTCTTTTCCTTAGGAGTGCGATGCAGAGGATAGATTATGGAAAGGGAAGTTCTTCCTGGCATGTCTGCCTTAGGAGTAAGATCCCCCTCCCTCCCCCCACACACAAAGTACCCTTTTCCTAGTTGTCCTTAGTCTTTTTTTTTTTTTTAATATATTTTATTGATTTTTTTACAGAGAGGAAGGGAGAGGATAGAGAGTTAGAAACATCGATGAGAGAGAAACATCGATTAGCTGCCTCCTGCACACCTTCCGCTGGGGATATGCCCGCAACCAAGGTACATGCCCTTGACCGGAATCGAACCTGGGACCTTTCAGTCCGCAGGCCGACGCTCTATCCACTGAGCCAAACCGGTCAGGGCTGTCCTTAGTCTTTTTTAAAAAAATATTTTTTATTGATTTCAGAGAAGGAGAGAGAGAGTGAAACATCAATGATGAGAGATAAACATCCATCAGCTGCCTCCCACATACCCCCTACTGGGGATGGAGCTGTAACCCGGGCATGTGTCCTGACCTGGAATTGAACCGTGACCTCCTGATTCATAGGTTGACACTCAACCACTGAGCCACATTGGTCGGGCTGTCCTCTGTCTCTTTACAAATCCTCGCCAAGCTAGGATTGGGGATCTCTGCTTGTTTTGTAGAACATCTCCCCCGCTATCCCTATGATGCCTCTCTGCAGAAAATGTGAGTGGCCACCTTCCTACTCTCAGAGCACGTCAGAGTTTTGGGTGAACTTTTTGGTATCATCGCTCCTTTCTTTTCAGCTCATTTTCTTGTTCATTCCCACCACCACCCCTTGATTCATTCCCACCACCACCCTGATCAGGAAGTCTGATCCTTCTCTCGAAGCCTGCTGCTGCAGCCCATTTCCTCTTGCTTGGCCCTTGACAGACGGTCACTTGACACCGTGGAGCTACCTTTAGAGATAGAATAGGAAGTTTCTCTTTATCCTTCTCTTTGATTCTTGGACCTTCGTTTCCCATAGATTCCCCTCTAGTTTTGATTCTATTTTAGGTTTCAAGTACCTGGCATACGTTAGTCACATCCCTGACACCCGGGCTCTAATGGGGTCCTGAGCAGCGCCCCAAACAGGAGGAAGCTGCTGTCAAATCTCGGTTATCTCCTTACCAGTATGCGTGCCCATGTGCATGGGCCACTGGCACCTGATGTTATGCTCCTCCCTTGTGATTGAGTGAAAAGAGTGAGTGCATGTCTTAGGTAGGGGTCAGGGGTCGTGGCGTCAAGTTCATAGCCCCTTCTTACTGGCTGTACGACCTTAGGGAAGTCACCGAACCTTTCTGAGATTCAGCTTCCTATGGCTGAGTGTTGTGGTTTAAAATGTAACATGGATATGACGGTGACTGGTGAATTATAAAGCTGTTCATCAAATGGAAAGGATTATTGTGTTTTGCAAGTTCTGTGTCAGTCCTGTTGTCACTTACCCAGTCAATAGGGGTTGAGGGATAGGAGGCCCTTATTGATGACCCACAAGTTGGGCAGTTAGACTAGACATTTTTTTTTTAGAGTAGGCATTTTTAAATAATGCAGGGCTACTCAGTTATTACTGCAGATCACACATTGTTTCTCATCCCACTAGAAATAAATGAATATTCCTTTTTCATTAAAGAAATTGAGGCTTGCTAGGGAATGCCAACATTTAGATTCTGTCTACTCTATATTTTCTATCTAACAAGCATTTATATTGAGCTGTGTGTGTGTGTATTTGCTTTTGCCATTGTTTTGTTTTGCTTGTATCCTCCTCTCCCACCTCTTTTGTTGTATATTGTATCTTGGAATCTGGGAATTGAAGCAGGAACCTGTAGGAGCCCACCCCCCTGCCTCCTGGCTTGGTGGTCTATTCAGACGCCCTCCCTACCTCTTGTAAAGGACCAATTATGTATCATCCCTCAGTTTCTTTTTCATTTGGAAGGAAACCTGCCTAAAACTGCCCCCTTGGGCAGTGAGTTCACCAGCAAAGGGAGTCCAGGTGCTGTGCGGCTGCATTTGTGGATGCAGAGCTGTCTCCCCTGTCTCTGGCATCTTCCACCCTTCAGTGGAGGAGCAAAGGTACCACCAGGAGGGAGACTAGAAGAGCCTGACCTTCACTAGGAGGGTAGGTACAGAGGAAGGAGGAAAACCAGGGGGGAAGAATTAACATGTAACGAGTGCTCTGCACTAGACACACTCCTAGAGAGTCTACTTACTGTTGACCCACTTAGCTTAATCCGCATGGAGCTCCGTTAAGTAAGACTTGTTAACCTGATTTTCTCGTGAGGTGTTAAGGCCCAGAGAGGGGATGGTGGAGCTGGGATTCAAACCAAGACTTACTGACCCCAAGGTCCTAGCTCTTGTCACCAGTCCACAGCCTCTCAGGGCTCAGAGAACCGCTCTCACGAGGCAGACAGGCATGTCCCTGCTAGATGGGGACCGCGTGGCTA
The DNA here is from genome assembly GCF_014108235.1 of Myotis myotis. Lineage (NCBI taxonomy): Eukaryota > Metazoa > Chordata > Mammalia > Chiroptera > Vespertilionidae > Myotis > Myotis myotis. Next base: position 5,406,745 of record NW_023416322.1, read on the forward strand.
ATCACAGTAACTGGACGTTCGGGTGACTAGCCACAGTTTATATTCTGGTAGCAGTAGTGCCAATATTTGGGAGGAACATGTCTTTGCCCCTTAAAATGACAGTTTACTACCCCCAGAGTCCTGGAAAGCTACAGAGTCCCACAGAACTACAGAGCCAAAGGGACAGATGCTTCCAGGGGTAGAGTTACTTGTCGACAGCTTGTGCTGTCAGCCCACAGTTCTCAACAATTGCGGAGAACTAAGGTGTGGAGAGATCCTTCCCTAAAACCACCAATTAAAACCAAGGGAGACTGGGATAGTCTAAAAGCGTGTGGCTTGTTTGCTCTTTGATTTAGAGCAGCGGTTCTCAACCTGTGGGTCGCGACCCCTTGGGGGGTCGAACGACCCTTTCACAGGGGTCCTCTAAGACCATCGGAAAATACATATATAATTACATATTGTTTTTGTGATTAATCACTATGCTTTAATTATGTTCAATTTGTAACAATGAAATTGGGGGTCACCACAACATGAAGAACTGTATTAAAGGGTCGCGGCATTAAGAAGGTTGAGAACCACTGATTTAGAGGGAAGCATGGGCATTGACATTGCAAGATGAGGGACATGGACTACAATGCAAATGGCATCCCCTGGAGTCCAGAATCAGCGTATGCAATTTCAGATTTTTAATTTAATCATTCCTTTATAAATCATTGTTCCCACCTTATTTTCCTGTTTGATTTATTGAGGTGGATACTGTGGGAAATGTGCTGTGCTGAGTATACACATCAGCTGGGGGTGTTCGGGGCAGTGGTGGTCAGTTAGGTGTTTTAGGGAGCCGTGCTGGATGGGAAAGGCATAGTTCCTTTACAGACAAGGGCATGATGGGACACGCGTCATGCGCACATAACAGAAGGCAGTCTTTTGGGAAACCTCTCTTTACAAATGGCGAAGGGGAGTATTTGTTTGCTGGGACCTCCGTAACAAAGTACCAGAGAATGGGTGGCCTAAACAACAAAAATGTACTTTCTCATAGTTGTGGAGGCTGGACATCCAAGATCAAAGTGTTGGCAGAGTTAGTTTCTCTGCTTGGCTTGCAAACGGCTGCCTCCTTTATGTCCTCACCTGGTCTTTCTTCTGGGGCCACACCATTGGCATCTCTTATGCATGTCCAGATCTCCTCTTCTCATGGGGACCGGCCAGATGGATTAGAGTCCAGCCTAAGACCTCATTTTACTTGTTTTAAAATGTGTTTTTATTGACTTCAGAGAGGAAGGGGGAGGGGAGAGAGAGACAGAAACATCAATGATGACAGAATCATCGATGGGCACGCTCCCCACTGGGGATTGAGGCCACAACCTGGGCATGTGCCCTTGACTGGGATCAAATCCGGGACCCTTCAATCTGTAGGCTGATGTTCTATCCACTGAGCCAAAACAGCTAGGGCTTATTTTAATTTAATTACCTCTTAAACACCCTGTTTTCAAATTCAGTCACATTCTAAGGTACTAGGGGTTAGGGCTTCAGCATATGAAATTTGGGCAGGGGTTAGGGGGTGGGGGCGCAATCCAGCCCATAACAACGGGCACAGAAAATGCAGAGAGACTCCTGTAGCTCTCCAGGCCTAGGCAAGACCTTCATGGAGCAAAAGATGGTGCAGGTTCTCCCAGACAAGGAATAGCCCACGTGGGGGAGGTGGTTCCATAGAGGGGACAGACATCCCGCTGACCGCAGAGGCTGGTGGGACCTTGGTCAGCCTGCTGGGGCTGATGTCTCCCCTGGAAAGGGAGGGATTGGGCTGGGACACACTGGGGACCCAGCTGGGTGATGCTAAGTCTCCTGATGGCTTTCATGTGCCCTGCTCTAGGATTGAAGTGGGGAGAAGGCACTTGGGATGGAGAGCAGTCAGGCTACAGAAGAAACACTGGGAAAGCAGCCCCATGAAAGCAGGTCAACAACAGGGCGGCCTCGGGGTGAGGGCTGTGACGGCCGGTGGGCTGTGTGGCATGGCTACAATCTCCTCTGTGTCTGAAGGGCCTGGCAGGTGTGCAGTGAACTTGAGAGCTTTGGATTTTGATGGTTCAGTCTCAGCTCTGCCCTTGAGGCTTGGCTTTCTTATAATAGAGAAACCCCGGAGGATGCCCCGGGGCTACTGATGCCATGATGACACTGGTGCCAGGGGACCCACTGATGCCAGGCAGCGGTGAGTTCAGATTTGGAGTCCTTGACACCGTGGGTTCAAATCCTGGTGCTGCCAGTGACTAGCCTTGGCCTTAGACAAGTTGCTTCATCTCCAAGCTTGTTTCTCTGTTTGTGAAAGGGGTTAATCATACTTACTTCTCAGGGTGTTGTGAGCCTTAAATGAATTGGTGTCTATAAAGTGGTTACCAGAATACTTAACTGTTCAATATGTGAATATTATTTGAAATTGTTAGCTATCAAACCCCTCTCTCCTTTTTCTTTTTCCCTTCTATTTTTTAGGAAGGGAGAGGGAGAGAGAGAGACAGAAACATCAACGATGAGAGAGAACCATTGATTGGCTGCCTCGCACAGCCCACACTGGGGATTGAGCCAGCAACGTGGGCATGTGCCCCAACCAGGACCCGAACCTCGACCTCCTGGTTCATAGGTTGACACTCAACCACCGATCCACGCCGTCCGGGCACCCTCTCTCCTTTTAAATCTTATCTGCGACTCCCCTTTCCCGGAAGCATCCCTTGACTGAGCTCACAGGACTCCGGTTGCTCCTGGACATGGAACCAGCTCTTGCGGCCTTACTTTGGGTTCCTGAGTAGCTGTTGGCTTGTTGTCCCGAGTGTCCTAGAAACATGCTCTCCAGAGCCAGGGCCTGGGACAAGCCTGGGGGACTGACTGACTCCCTGCGGCTCACTTTTGTTTCCTCACCAGGAAACGGTCCCGGGATCCGCGTCAGCTAGACAGACACCAGGCAAGACCAGCACGCCAGCTGCTCAGTGGCTCTGGTTGGGGACTGGCCTGGCTCTGTGCCCTCAAACGTCCCCGGGAGGCGCCCCTCAGGCCTGCTGCCCATCTGCCTGGTTGACAGGGGAGGAAGCCAGCTCTGTCTTTCTTGGGCAGGTGATGATGCCTGAGGGAGAGAGGTCTCTCAGAGACCCCCTTGGTTCAACAACTGTTTACTCCGTCTCTACTATGTGCCAGGCATGGTTCTCAGCCTAGTGATCAGCAATGATGAGGTAAGCGAGGCTCTGTCCTGGCGGAGCCAGAGAGCTGGTCAGTGGTGGTGGAGTGGGTAGAGGACAGTAAGTCTATCAGCAAGAACATAACCAGAGCCACTGAAGTAAGCGTTACGATCTTTGAAAATAAGGCAGGGTGACACTAAAAAGATTGACATCTTCCAGTTCCTTTAAAACTTCCTCTTCCTCTTTTAAGAAAGGCTCTTGGTGTACAGTGGGGGCACCTGATCTTAGCCTCAGAGATTTCATAAACTGCAGACTGAACACAGTTGGGTCTGGAGGAGGGGGAAAATCTTGTAGATAGGATCACTTCATGGACTTTGTTTTGCTCACGGCTATAACTTCAGAACTAGAATAGACTGGCTCCAGAAGCCTTCGCTGGGATGAATGAATGTGGACATTACTGAGGTAGAGCTCCATAGACTAGAAAGAAGTGCTTCTTAAGAGCCAGAGCTGTCCAGCAAATAAAAAGGGCTGCTTCACACTATTCACAACAGCCAAAACGCCCATCAGTAGATGAGTGGATAAAAAAGACGTGGTACATTTATACTATGGAACACTATGCAGCAGTGAAAAAGGATCTCTTACCCTTTGAGACAGCGTGGAGGGACCTGGAGAGTATCATGCTAAGTGAAATGAACCAGTCAGAGAAAGATAAGTATCCCATGATCTCACTCATATGTGGAATCTCATGAACAGAATAAACTGATGAACAAAATAGATCCAGAGACATGGAGACATGGAACAGACTGACAGCTGTCAGCGGGGAGCGGGGAGGGAGGACTGGGTGGAAGAAGGTGAACGGATGAGACAAAGAACATGTACGCATAACCCATAGACACAGACAACAGCGTGGTGATGGCCAGAGGGAAGGGGTGCGGGGGGGGTGAGGGGGGAACTGAGCTGGGTGGAGGCAGGCAAAGGGGCTGGGGGAATTGGAGACATTTGTAATAATGTCAACAATAAAAACAAAGAAAAAATGTTAGTTATCATTAGGTAAGGAGGCTCTGCCCTTGTCTAGCCAGAGGGAGCTGGCTAGAGGTGGTGGGAGCGGGTAGAGGACAATGAGTATATCAACAAGAACATTACCCTTTATAAAAAAAGAGGGGCTGCTTCGTGAGGTAGTGAGCCCCACTGCCCTGGAGGCTTCAAGAAGGGCCTGGATAACCACCCGCTGGGCCTGTTGGACCTGGGACTTCTGAATGAGAAGGAAGGTGGACAGCGATCTCCATTGTCCCTGCTAACACAGGGTCTGCCATTCCATCACCACCTGTCTCCAGGCCCAGCCTGCCTGGCCTTGCATCATAAACACCTGCCCGGTGCTGACAGTGCCTGCATCTTGCTCACAATAGAATTGTCCATGAAGAGGAGCCCTGGTGCCCAGCTGGCATGGCTCAGTGGTTGAGCATTGACCTATGAACCAGGAGGTCACGGTTCCATTCCTGGTCAGGGCACATGCCCGGGTTGCAGGCTCAATACCCAATGTAGGGTGTGCAGGAGGCAGCCGATCAATGATTCTCTCATCACTGATGTTTCTATCTCTCCTTTCCTCTCTGAAATCAATAAAAATATATTTTTTTAAAAAAGAGGAGCCCTGGCTACTCAGCACTAAAAGGGAAAGTCAGTTGGAAATAGACTTCCCTTTCCTGACCCTGCAGCTTAGTCCGAGTTTTATTTTTCTGTATCAAACTGCCAACAGTAAGATTTCTGGACTCACGGCATGTGCTGTTTACTCCCTTCACAGCCCCTCATTCCCACCAGTTGGCCAGCGAAGAGAGCAATTCGTGGCAGGCTGGAGGGCATGGGCACATGGCCGAGCAGGGTGCGGGGCTTGGCAGGCGGGACGGCGAGGCCCCATGAGCGTGCACCCCCGTTGCCTTTGCTGAGAATATCCCACTCCATGCCCCCCACCCATTCATCAGGCTGGGTTCCCCCCAACCTCGCTGATTGTTCCTGAGCGCCCTGTCTTGAGGAGCGGGGCCTGAGTGCAGTGTCCCCCTTGCCTCCCCATTCCTCCAGGTCTCCTCACGGGCCGATGAGGTAAACACAGTCCGTCCACGTGCTTCTGTTCCTAGGCCTTCTTTCCAAGTGGCCGAGCTGTCGCCACCTGTGTTGGTGTGTGGGGCTCAGAGGGAGGTCCCAGAAGGCAGAGGGTGCCTCTGTCTTGCTCTTTATAGGGAGCTGCGCTTGTCACCTCGGGGTGCTGTTGTTATGTTTTTTGGTTTGTTTTGATGTGTTTGGTGTTTGTTTTTTGGCAACCAGGCCAGCTCCTGGAGGGCCGTTGGTTTGCTTCCAAGCAGCGCTCCGAAGAGAGGAGACAGTGGGTGCTCAAGGGCTTCTCCTGCTCAGAGCGAGAGACCGGCTTCCCTTGTGTGTTTCCCTCTGGCAATTCCCTCACTGCTGCTCATGCCTGAAGGAGTGACGCAACCCTCAGTGCATCCATTCAATCGCTCATTTATCTGCTCAATTAGCTACATCTATTGAGGGCCTTCTGTGAGCCCATTCCCGGGCGTGGCCTCTGGGAATGTAGATATATGTAAGAACAGCCTCTAACCATACGTCTAACAGGGAAACAGACATGAACACCAGTACATGCCATAAAGCATAGCAAAGAGGCCCCATAGTAGAGGGGAGAGGCAGTGATCACATAGAGGGAATAGCAGGGGCTTCAGAGTCACACAGATCAGGATTCAGAATCCGACTCTAGCTTTTCCTGGTTTTGTGCCCTTCTTGAGCCCATGTTTAGCCCAGTGATGATGTCTAGCTCCTGAGAATGTTGTGAGGGAGAATTCAACGAGGTGAGACGGAGCCAGCAGCCTGTAGGTATGGATCCCTCTTCTCTGCTGTCTGAAAGAATATGAAAGGAGTTCGCTTCGCCTGGGGAAGTAGGGCTTCACCATGGAGGTGGCTGTGAGCTTGGTCTGACAGCACACAGCAGTTGTCCAAGTGGAGATGGCGAGGAAGAACATTCTAGAAAGTAGGAACAGGTATTTCCTTCATCTCCAATGCTAAGTAAAGAGGGCAAGAGTTGCCCAAACCGGTTTGGCTCAGTGGATAGAGCGTCAGCCTGCGGACTCAAGGGTCCCAGGTTCCAGTCCGGTCAAGGGCATGTACCTTGGTTGCGGGCACAACCCCATTAGGGAGTGTGCAGGAGGCAGCTGATCGATGTTTCTAATTCTCTATCCTTCTCCCTTCCTCTCTGTAAAAAAATCAATAAAATATATTTAAAAAATAAAAAAATCATCATTCTCCTCTTTAAAAAAAAAGAGGGCAAGAGTGTATGCTGTGGTCCGGCCGGCATGGCTCAGTGGTTGAACGTCAACCTATGAATCAGGTCACGATTGAGTTCCTGGTCAGGGCACATGCCTGGGTTGTGGGCTCGACCCCCCAGTGTGGGGCATGCAGGAGGCAGCCAATCAATGATTCTTTCTCATTATTGATGTTTCTGTCTCTCCCTTTCCCTTCCTCTCTGAAATCAATAATATATATATATATATATATATATATATATATATATATATATATGACGAGAAAGCACCCCTCCCTCAGGGTCAGCTTCTAAAGGTAAGAAGTGGTCTCGGCCAGCAAAGGAGCCCAGACCCCCAGTGCCTGCCCAAGGTGTGTGTCTCCAGCAGAGCCCCTCGCCTGCTAGCCACCCTCACCACCCCTGGCTGTGGAGGGTGTGCTGTGGAGTGGGTGGCAGGAGATAGGTGGGGAGGAGGTTAGGGATCTGGCTGGGAAGAGCCTTGGGTGTCCAGCTACAGATTTTGAACTTTATCCACTGCAGATGCAGGGAAATAGGGTCTTCTTTCTGTCTGTGCTTTCTGTCTGTCTGATTGTGGCAGCCAAGATTGAATGGAGGAATACAGGGGGAAAACATGGAGTTTTTGCAACTCAGAGATAACGTTGTAAACAACGAAGAGCTTCTTTATCTCCGAAGCAAAATCTAAAATATGAGTTTAATAAAATAAAATTTGAATTTTATTATAAACAGCAGGGGCATAATGGAGGTTTTTAAACAGTAAGTGATGTGAATCAGTTTTCTGCTTTAGGATAATAACTGGGGAGCAGTGTGGCAGTAGGAATAGAATAGGGGGGAGAGAGCAGGTTTGGTGTGGGCTGGAGAGAGACTATAGACAGTCATTCAGCAAAAGTTTATTGAGCAGCTATTACGTGCCAGGCACTCTGCTAAATGTTGGATTACCAAGGTGAATTAAATAGGGCCCCCGAGGGAGACAAGGAAATGGAGTCTACAATCAGCTGGGGTAAGAGTTGTGCTAGAGAGAAGCACAGGTCGTGTGTAGGCCCGAGGGAGGGACAGCTAATAGGCGAGGCTATGGACAAGGCCTCTCATTCACCTACACCTCTGCGCATGCGGGACCGATTCCCGGGGGTGTCATTCACACCAGCAATTACACCAGGCGGTCCTGGTATCGAAATTGTCCAGGGGAGAGTTCCAGTTAGAACCAAAGGAGCAACAATTCAGAAGAGGAGGCATTTCACTTAGAAAAGTGTTCAGGAGTGGAATTCAGTAGAAAAGTATTCAGAAGTAGAATTGACAATTGGTTTGAGATAAAGGTTGCGGGAGAGGGGGTCTGGGCCCTGTGGAGAACAGTGTCTCCGCAGGTACTGAGGCTCCAGTTTAAGGAAGGGCCAGGGTGGTGAGGGTGGCTAGCAGTCTGAGGGGCTCTGCTGGAGACACACACCTTGGGCAGGCACTGGGGGTCTGGGCTCCTTTGCTGGCCGAGACCACTTCTTACCTTTAGAAGCTGACCCTGAGGGAGGGGTGCTTTCTTGTCACTTCCGTGGGCTGTCTCCTCAGATCCCTAAAGTCATCCTCCCTCAGAAGAACCAGATTCCAGTGTCCCCTTTGTTACCTAATGATTGCCTGGGGGTGAGAAACTTTGCCTGTGCTTTGTGAGATGGGGGAATGGGGAAAATACTTTTTAGTACATTGCACAGCCCTGGGCTGATCTAGGGTTTTAGCTGTCGTCATTGTGGGCAGCAGCTGGGCTTGGTTGTAGTGGAAGGGAATGGATTGATGAGCTGGAGATGAGAGGAGGTTAGGTTGTTGGTCTGTTCCAGAACTTTCTGGGGAAGGAGGTAAGAACAGAGTTCAGAGCCTTCACAGAAGCTCCGAGAACTCGCTGCATTGCCCAGCACCTGCATAGCCAGCAACGTTGGGGGAGGCACGGGGTGAGAGGAAACCAGAGGCCGGAGGCAGGCCAGGCCTGCGAGCAGACGAGTGGGGCTATGACCCTTCCCTGAGACGAGAGTATGTGTGTGTGCTGGGGGACAGGAGGGTGCCTGAGAGAATTGGTAACTGAACAAGGTTCCCAGGTGAATATGCAGGTGAGGAGGTCCCAGATAAGGGCATGGAGCGGGTGATCCTTGTGTCTTCCAACCACTTCTTGTCTCCTTAGGAGGCAGCTGGGAGAGTCAGGAGGAACCCTTTCCCAGGGCCCAGAAGCGCGTGCACCCTTGGCTACGCTGCCACCTAATTTTCTGTCACCTGAGCCTGGTGTGTGACGTGTAATGTGTGGGAGGAACAATTTTCCTCCCCCTCCAGGTTCTGGCTGGTCTAACCAAACAGAATGAGACAGATGAACAAGAGAAATAACCAAATTTACTACATACATATGTATGCATGTGTGGGAACCCCACATACATGAGAGCCAGAGACCCCGCGTGCACAAGAGGTTCCGAGATAGAAAGGGGGGTTGAGGTTATGAGACTCTGAGCTAGGGATGAGCGAAGGTGCCTTGGGAGCCTCATTGCAGGCTGACAAAGACAGACATTTAGTAAACAGAAATGGGCCCTGCCCTGCAGATAGGTCAACAGAGGTCATCACTGATCATCTCTTACTATGGCAAGGCCCCTAATGCAAGTTCTTCTAGGCAGTTAAAGGGAGGGGCAAAAGTTTCTCTTGAGCTGGAGGTTAAAATTGCCCTTAGCTCAAAACAATCTGCATACCACAGAGCGCCTCTGCCTCTCGGGTGGCTTGTTCTGAGCCCCACAGTAATACGCATGCCCGTCCCCCCCTCACAGCGCTGCTATGAGCGAGGTGAGACCCTGGAGAGGAGAGCACTCGCTCATCTGCCCTGCGGGCGGGCGTAGCAATAGCCACTGTGCTGTGAGTGCTTCCTAAGTGCCAGGCGTTCTGTACACACGGCTCGGGAGATCTCCACAGCCACCTGCCGTAGGTACAGTTCTCTCCACTCCCGCAGGTGAGGAAACGGATGTCCACACGGGCGGGCAGCAGGCCAGGCACTCGGGCCGTGCCTGTGCTCCAACCACCAGCTGCACCGCCTTGGTGTGGTGTGTCATTGCGTGTTCTGTAGGGATGGTTGGTTATTCATCACGGTGGGCACTCCGGCACCTGCTGCGGGGACGGGGGCTGAGGGGAGCCTGGGAGAAGCTGCATGCGGAATGGGCCTGGACCTCTACACTGGAAAAGAGTGGACGGAAGCTCCTTACCATGAGGAAGTAGCCACACTGGTCAGGGCTACCTTCCTCAGTGTGGCTCCGTTGATTGGATCGTCGTCCCGTCCACTGAATGGTCATGGGGTTTTGATTCCCGTTCAGGACACATACCTAGGTTCCGGGTTCGATCCACAGTCGAGGTGCGAGTGGGAGACAACCAGTCGATGTTTCTCTCTCTCTTTGTCTTTCTCTCTCTCTCCCTCCCTTCCTCTCTAAAGTCAATAAAAATGTATCCTCGGTGAGGATTTTTTTAAAAAAAGTAAACGTTTATGTTAAAAATAATAGTAAGAGCTGGCATGGCTCAGTGGTTGAGCATCGCCTATGAAACAGGAAGTCACAGTTCGATTCCTGGTCAGGGCATATGCCCAGGTGGCGGGCTCCATCCCCCGTGGGGGGGGGGGGGGCGTGCAAGAGGCAATGGATCAATGATTCTCTCTCATCATTGATGTTTCTCTTTCTCTCTCCCTTTCTCTCTGAAATCAATAAAAATATATTTAAAAAAATAATGAGAAGAAAGGTAACAAATGCAAGATACCTTTGACCAGCTGGCATCTCATCTCCTCTTAAGAACACTTGAGCCCTGGCCAGGCAGCTCAGTTGGCTAGAGCAACACGCCAAGGTTGCCAGTTCAGTCCCTGTCAGGGCACATACAAGAATTAACCAATGAATGCATAAGTAAGTGGAACAACAAATCTCTCTCTCTAAAAATCAATAAAAAATATTGAGAAAAAAATACCCTTGACTCCAGGCCACCCCTCCCCCATTCCTGCCCATGTTTACCTCCACCCTTTGCTTGGCCCCTTCTGTAGCCCTCCCTTCCCCCAATCGGTGGCACCCGCCCCAGCCTGGGTCAGCTATGGCCTTTGTCTTTCTGCCTGGCTGCTCCCTTTCAGGGGATAAAGTCTGGGAGCACTAATGGTTTAGGGGAGCTGGAGGTGCAGCTTTGGGAAGTCAGGCTCCCCCAAATAAACACCTTTTCTGCCAGCCATTGTCACTCCTCTTCATCGCCTTCCCCTCCCTGGGCACCTCATTACGGTTAAGTGTCAGGGGCTGCGGGGCTGGGGAGGAGGTGTCTGCTTTCCTGGGTCCCTGCGAGTGGGAAGAGGAGGAAACAGAGCAGAAAATGTGCAGACTGGAGAGGACTGAGGGGGCCTGCGAGGAAGCTGTGAGCCCCCGCATGGGGCGAGGCCTCCTCACCTGCTCTCCTCCCCACCTGCTCTCCCGCCACGTCCAGGTCCAGCCGTGGGGCTACCGAGAGGGCTGGGGCTCCTGGCAGTCGGTGCCTCTTGGCTGGTGGTGGTTTCTTAGGTGAGCAGAGAACCATGGTGTAGATCACAAAAAAGCTGGTGCAACTTACGTCACTTTACAACCATAAGTATTGCTCAGAGCTACTGCTTGCAAAGCATTTACTATGGCTAAGCACTCTGCATACTTTACTTCACCTAATCTTTGATCATATTTTATAGACGAAGAAAGCGAGGCTCACGGGGGCTTCTGCTCTGGTCCCTGTTTGCATTACCATTGAGACGACACGGCACTGAGGTTAGCACCGGGCTCTCTGAGGCCAACAGACACCGTTTATTCCTATATTTGCATCCTCGCGCTGCAAATTACTAGCTTTATGACATTAGGCAAATTGCTTTATTTCTCTCAGCTCCCACATTTCCATCTGTAATATGGGGTTACTAATATGGATCATAATGATCGGTGTTGAGGATTCAGTGAGATAACCCATGCGAAATAACCAGTTTAATGTCTTGAGCTTTCATTCATTCATTTAGCAGCTGTGAAGCGATTGCCAACTCCGGGCTGCGTTTCATGCTAGATAAACAAAAGGGGGCAAGACGGGTATGGAGCCCGCCTTTCTGCAAGCAGGCCGCGCCCGCAGGGCCTGATTAGCGCCGTGGAGAGGCGGCGCTATGCAAAAGGCAGCCGCAAAAAGCGCCGGAGGAGGCGAGCTCCCCTCGGCCTGTCTCCCACCAAAGGGCCAGCCCCCTGCGCTGCGCGGGGCGGGGGCGAGCCAGCAGAGCCCCCATCCTTTCGGATGCCCCGTTTCCATGGGAAGGGAGCACACCGGACTCCCCTAAAGGAGGACAGTGGTAGAGCTTCTAGGAATCACAATGCTTATATTTATTCATCCGCTGTCTTTAAGGGACCAGGCAGTTTTTCTATGCGCTGAGAACACAGCAGGGAAGGAAACAGGAGGAAAATATTCTTACCCTCCTGGCCCTTAGAAGGCTCCCGAGACACAGACAATAAATACATTAGTGGTAAAACACATGGTAAGTTGAGGGTTGCTATCTGCTGTTGTCAACGTCAGAAACATTCAAACCCGTGAGGATTTTCTGTGAGTTTATTCGAGCCAAACTGTCAATGAATGTTGGGAAGCAGAATCTCTGGTCGGATTGGGCTAACGCTCCGGAGGACGGCCGTTTTGCACCTTATTTTACATATGACATCCAAAGAGGTGATGTAGGCGGGTCACATGCATCCCACTGGTGATAGGTTAGCCGTGGTCGGCAAACCGGGGCTCGCGAGCCACATGCGGCTCTTTGGCCCCTTGAGTGTGGCTCTTCCACAAAATATCATGTGCGGGCGCACGTACAGTGCGATTGAAACTTCGTGGCCCATGCGCAGACGTCAGTATTTTGTGGAAGAGCCGGTATTTTGTGGAAGAGCCACACTCAAGGGGCCAAAGAGCCGCGTGTGGCTCGCGAGCTGCCGTTTGCCGAGCCGCAGTTTGCCGACCACTGTGGAGGAGGGAGAGAGCAGTGCGGTGAGGGGTGGAGGGAGTGTGTGGGACCTCTGGGATTGGATAAAAAGTAAAAGGACAGACACACACTCCTTTTTCTTAGGTGGGTGCAGGATAGTTCACAGTCGACCATTAACTCAATAACAACGAGGGGATCTGTGGTCTGCGAAGAGCAGTGCCTGTGCTTTGAGGGGTCCAGAAAAAGGAAATTCCTGGGACATTCCAAAGATATGTTATCATAGATGCAGAAAGACAACAGAAGGACTCAGTTAAGGTCAAGATTGACCTTTGTCAGGGAAGATACTGGCCTAGGACAGACAACCACCAGAAACTGCTTTTTCGTTTAAAACGGTTTTCATATGGGACCATCCTTTGTGGTTACTTGGTCTCTGAGTTTGCAAGCTTGCCACGCAGGCCTTCCCTGAGCTTGTCAGGTCAGCCCATTGGGCCCACACCATGGAGAATAATAAAGCAGCAGACAGGGAATCGGGAATGTGGTGTGGTTTTTAGTAGTGTGGTTGGGGGAGAATGTACTCAGAAGGTGAGCATGGAGAAAAAGGGTCTAAAGGTCAGAAAGCAGACTAATTAAGGGGGAGCAGAAAATGCCAAGGAACTGAGGTGGGAGTGTGCCTGGGTGTTTGAGGAAAATGCAATAGGAATGTAGTAAAGTGAGCAAGGGGGCAAGTGTAAGAAACACGTCTCAGATTCATCTTCAGAGAAAAGAAACAGCATGTGGCCAGGCTGTTACTGAATTTCCCCAGAGCAAACAGGATGTGGGGGAGGTGGGTGAGGAGAGGGGGAGAGCTGTACATGTGGCTGATAGCACACATTCTAGGAAGATCTCCCTGACAAAGGGAGGTGGAGGCAACTAGAAAAGGCCCCAGCCTATTTTTTAAATAACCCAATGGGAGACAGCAACACCTGGGCGACCTATTAGGAAACAGGTGACCAAATAGTACTCAGCCAATGAGGAACCAGAGGAGGGACTAAATAAATAGGCTATGTCCCAGGCCCCACATGTGCCTGGACAATGGGCACCCACTCTGGAGAGTGCTGTTAGAAGTCTCATTTTCGCCATGCTTCTGTTTCCTAGTCTGTCATTTGAAACTCGAACAGGTGAGCCATTTCTCACAGGTGAGCCATTTCTCACAGCAGTAATAGAAATACGTGTGTGTGTGATAATGAAAGGCTGTCATACAGCACTACAATCCTGATGCTATCCACCCATAACCCCGCAGGGTTAGTGCAGACTCCACAGGTGTAAGGCACAGCCCCCAGTGAGCCTGCCCCCACTCCAGATGCCAGCTGTATGTTTGGGAGTTCCCAGGCCACCCACACTTCTGACCAACTGGCTACAAATTCAAGGATTCCCATCATGGCCCCCTCAGGTTTGATAACATGATAAAAACAACTCACAGAGTCATGGAAGTGTCCTACTTAGTTATACTTTTATTATAAAGGATAAAAGTCAGGACCAATGAAACAAAGACATGCATAGGGCGAGATCTGAGTATTTTTCAGTCCCTTGCCTTTCCCTGGAGGTCAGCAGGTCAGGCTGCTATCAGTGGCCCCACAACCCAGCCCTCCAATCACTATTCCCAGCAGGACCAGCTTCCATCCAGTCACATAATTAGCACAAACCCAGGTGTGATTGAGGAGTGGTGGGCTACTGTGAATAACAAAGACACTCCTAAATTTGGGGAAATTCCAAGGGTTTAGATCCTCTGTCCCAGGAACCCAGGAAGACCAGATGAGGACTTTGAAGCAATCACAGAGCTTTGGATTTTAACTTTGAATGAGATGGGAAGTCTGTAGATTTTCAGCAGAAGTGACATAATATAATTTCTGTTTTTAACAGAGACTCTCTGGCTATTACATTAAGAATAGACTGGATCTCCAGCGGTTCTCAACCTGTGGGTCGCGACCATCGGAAAACACATATAGCATATCAGATATTTACATTACGATTCAAAACAGTAGCAAAATTACTGTTGTTATGAAGTAGCAACGAAAATAATTTTATGGTTGGGGGTCACCACAACATGAGGAACTATATTAAAGGGTCGCGGCATTAGGAAGGTTGAGAACCACTGATTGGCTCAGTGGATAGAGCGTTGGCCTGTGGACTGAAAGGTCCCAGGTTCGATTCCGGTCAAGGGCTCATACCCCGATCGCAGGCTCTATGTCAGGGGGTGTGTGGGAGGCAACCAATCAATGTGTCTCTCTCACATGGATGTTGCTCTCTGTCTCTCCCCCTCCCTCCCACTCTCTCTAAAAATCAATGGAAAAATGTCCCCGGGTGAGCATTAACAGAACAAAACAAAAAGAATAGCCTGTGAGGAAAGGCTGGAAGCCCAGAGACCTATTAGGCAGCTGCAGTGAACAGACACAGATGACGGCCTGGGAAACCACAGCAGAGGCCTGCAAAGCGGTCGTCGACATAAGAAACGTCCAAACCTATAAAGGATTTTTATAAGAGTTTATTTGAGCCAAAATTGATGACATCTGCTGGGGAGCAAGAGTTCAAGTGCACCAGAGAATAACAGTTTGCAGTTTCTTTAATGCATTTTGAATTAAGGGGGATTACTTGAAGGTGGGAGAAAGCAAGGTGGGGATTGGATAACATTACAGATTAGTTAAGATTATGTGCTCTCCTGTGTGTAGTCACGCACTCAGTAGCATTTGTTGGCTTGTCCATCATCTCTCTCTGAGGGGTATTCCTTTGGCATTTCAGAGGTATGTTAACCCAGGTGCACTAGCCTCAGCAATCTTTAGTAAGAACCAAGTTGGAGGTATCACTATACCTGATATCAAACTATACTACATGGTCCTTATAATCAAAACAGCCTGGTACTGGCATAAGAACAGGAACGTAGATCAATGAAACAGAACAGAGAGCCCAGAAATTTATCCATGCCGTTATGTTCAATTAATATTTGACAAAGGAAGCAAGAGCACGCAATGGAATAAAGACGGTCTCTTCAATAAATGGTGTTGGAAAAATTACACAGGTACATGCAAAAAAAATGAAACTAGGCCAT
Source organism: Myotis myotis (assembly GCF_014108235.1). Taxonomy (NCBI): domain Eukaryota; kingdom Metazoa; phylum Chordata; class Mammalia; order Chiroptera; family Vespertilionidae; genus Myotis; species Myotis myotis. The sequence continues at coordinate 5,422,212 of NW_023416322.1, forward strand.
CAATTTAGGATAAAAGACTTCAATGTAAGTTGTGAAACCATAAAAATTGTAGACGAAAGCATAGACAGTAACCCTGGCCTGTGTGGCTCCGTTGGTTGCACTTGGCCCTGTGCACTGAAAGGTTGCTGATTTGCATGCCCAGCCCAGTTGCAGGTTCGGTCCCTGGTCGGGGTGCGAATGGGAGGCAATGGATCGATGTTTCTCTCTCTCTCCCTTCTTCTCTCTCTCAAACCAATAAAAACATACTTATAAAAAAACACACCGTAGACAGTAAAATCTCAGACAGCTCTCATAGCAATATTTTTGCTGATAATATCTCCTCAGGCAAGGGAAACAAAGGGGAAAAAATGGGATTACATCAAACTAAAACTTTAGCACAGCAAAAGAAACCATCAACAAAACAAAAATGGAACCCACTGAATGGGAGAACATGTTTACCAGTGATATGTTTGATAAGGGGTTAATTGCCAAAACATATAAGGAATTTATACAACTCAACACCAGGAAGACTAACAATCCAATTAAAACATGGCCAAAGGAGCAGCTCAGTTGGTTAGAGCATTGTCCCGATATGCCAGCGTTTCGGGTTCGATCTTTGGTCAGTGCACATACAAAAATCAACCAATGAATGCATACATAAGTGGAATAACAAATCAATGTTTCTCTCTCTCCCCTCCCTCTCTAAAATCAATCATTCAATAAAAAATTTTAAAGTGGGCAAAGGACCTGAATGGACACGTCTCCAAAGAGGACATACAGATGGCCAATAGACCTGAAAAAATACTCAGCATCACTAATCATCAGACATGCAAATTGAAACCACAATGAGCTACCATCTCACACCTGTCAGAATGGCTGTCATCAAAAAATCAACAAACAACAGTGCTGGCGAGGATGTGGAGAAAAAGGAACCCTCGTGCACTGCTGGTGAGAATGCAGGTTAGTGCAGCCACTGTGGAGAACAGTATGGAGTTTCCTCAGAAAATTAAAAATAGGCCCCACCCAGTTTGGCTCAGCAAATAGAGTGTCGGCCTGTGGACTGAAGGGTCCGGGGTTCGATTCTAGTCAAGGGCATGTACCTCAGTTGCAGGCTCCATCCCTTGGGTGAGGATTAACAAAAATAAAAAATGGAACTGCCTTTTGACCCAGCGACCCCACTTCTTGGAATATATCCTAAGAAACCCAAAACATTGCAGCATTATTCACAACAGCCAAGATCTGGAAACAGTCCAAGTGCCCATCAGTAGATGAGTGGATAAAAAAGCTGTGGTACATTTACACAGTGGAACACTACGGGACCGTAAAAATGAAGGAACTCTTACCATTTGCACCGGCATGGATGGACCTGGAGAATATGATGCTAAGTGAAATAAGCCAGTCAGAGAAAGACAAATACCATGTCACTCACTTATATGTGGAATCTAATGAACAAAATAGAAACAGAGGCATGGATACATGGAACAGACTGACAGCTTTCAGAGGGAAGTGGGGAGCTGGATGAAAGAAGGGGAAGGGATGAGCCAAAGAGCATTTTTGCATAACCCGTAGACACTGACAACAGCATGGCGATAGGCAGAGGGAAGCGGAGGCGGGGGCTGGGTGGAGAAATGGGGACAGAAAGCGACTTTGCTTGGGGCGATAGATGCGTGATGCAGTGGGCAGATGATGTTTTATTGACTTTGTACACTTGAAACCGGTATGGTTTTGGGAACCAATGTCACCCCAATAAATTCAGATAATTTTAAAAAAATAGAGCAATGGACAGGACTGGCTTCAAACACTTCACTAAAGAAGTTGTAGGCCTGGGCCATGACTGCCCATCATGACCTGCCCACTTAGGAATTTATGATTTGTTGCCCACTCCTTTTTCGCTCATCTTTGGAATCAGAACTAGTGGGACTTCCTGCTGGATGGAGCAGGCGAGAGAGAAGGAGGAGAGGAGGGGGCTCTGAAGTTTTGCCTGAGGTCCTGGAGGAAGTTGTCATTTACTGAGAGGACCAGGTTTTAGGGTGGAAGATCAGGAGCTCAGTTTGGTACTAGATGCCAATTAGACACCCAACTGGAGATGTTCATTGAACAATGACAGACATGACTGGAAACTGAGGGAAAGACCTCAATGGGACACATCTGCTGGAACATCAATATGGAGCTGGTATTTAAAACCATGTAACTGGATGAACTCGTTGAAGGAGCAAGTGGAGAGAGAAGGGAGCAAAGGATCCTGGGACCTTGGATCACTCCAACAGGAAGACCAGGAGGAACCAGCAAAGGAGACTAAATGGGCAGGAGAGCAGAGAACCAGGGAGTGTGGGTCCTGCAAGCCCAGAAGGCAATGATCGACTGACTCAAACACCGCTGACCCTGCAAGGAAGGTAAAGGCAAGATGAGGATTAATGTTGGATTTAGCCATTTGGAGGTCACTGGTGACCTTGACCGGAAAGTTATGGTGTGAATTCAGAGAATGGGAGAAGAATTATTATACAAACTACTCTTAAGTAGTCTTGCAGTAAAGGGGAGCAGAGAGATGGGGCGGTAGCTGGATATGGGACCAAGAGGGTTTTTTTAAAGGGCAGAAAATGCAGCCAGTTGTCTGCGGATCCCAGTGGAGAGGAAATAGCAGTTTAAGAAACCAGGGATGCTTGGGCTGGAGAAGAGGAGACTCTAGGTCAGGGGTGGGCAAACTTTTTGACTCGAGGGCCACAGTGGGTTCTTAAACTGGACCGGAGGGCCGGAACAAAAGCATGGATGGAGTGTTTGTGTGAACTAATATAAATTCAAAGTAAACATCATTACATAAAAGGGTACGGTCTTTTTTTTTTTAGTTTTATTCATTTCAAACGGGCTGGATCCGGCCCGCGGGCCGTAGTTTGCCCACGGCTGCTCTAGGGTCATGTCATAGGTCCTCACAACCTTCAGGTACTATCATATGGGCCCAGCTGGAGTGGCTCAGTGGTTGAGTATCAACCTATGAACCAGGAAGTCACAGTTTGATTCTCGGTCAGGGCATATGTCTGGGTTGCAGGCTGGATCCCCAGTGTGGGCGTGCAGGAGGCAGCCGATCAATGATTCTCATAATTGATGATTCTGCCTCTCTCTCTCCCTCTCCTTTCCTCTCTGAAATCAATAAAAATATACTTTTAAAAAATACTGTCCTATGGAAGAGATTCATTTTATGCAACTTCAGAAAGAAGAGCTAGGACCAATGCTTAGAAGCTATAAAGAGAAGGTTGCAGTGCAGCCTAAATAAGAACTGCGTGCATCCATTTATTTTAGTCATTCAAGAAATTCATGTGGAATGCCTACTGTGTGACGAGCACCAAAGACAGAGTCATGATAGACTCAGTTCCTTCTGGCTGGTGGAGGAGCGCTACACAGGCAGACAGTGTCACACAGCAGAAAGGGCCCCTGTGTCTGCCTGGGGAGGGGCAGAGGAAGGGGGGCGGGGTTCAGGGGGCGGTCAGGCAGGTCAAGGGCACCATAAGTGTCCACTGAGGATATTGCACATTTGACAACTGAGAACCCATTTGACCAGAATAAAGGAGGCTGACAAGTTACTTGAACCTCACCAGGTATGGTTTCTGGCTGACGAGGCCATGTAGATGCAGCCTTAATAACTGGTGGCTGCGAGACGGGTGGTGCTTTATCATTCACGGAGCACCTTGAATCCTCACAACAACCCTGCCAGGATGGGTCTATGATCCGTTTTATAGTTGGGTTAACTAAGGCGCAGAGCCGTGAGCCTTGCCTAAGGTCACGTAATTATCATCCAGGTGGAGAAGGGGCCAGGATTCAGTCCAGGAGCCCAGTGCTGTGCACTCACCCTTCCCGGGGCGGCCGAGCGAGCGAGCACTCGGCCCCCCTGGTGACGAGCTGCTCTGACCCATGAACAGCCGTGCGTGGGGGCCCAGCTTTGGGTCTCTGCTGAAATGTTTCCTAGCCCCTGCCCCTCCGCTGATTGCTTGGAGCTTTCCTCAGTTTTCCTCACACTTGAATCTGTAAGCCAGACAGTTTCCTGCTCTCTGCCTGGGACTTTCTCTCCTGGTCCTCCCCTTGGGCCCCAGCCCGCCCCTGTGTCCTGATCTTGCTTCATATTCTCTTGTTTCCAAATCTCTGCAGCCCAAGATTGGCTTGAAATTGGGATTCCTTGGGCTTCATCCGTGGTCCTTAGGTTTCTCTGATGTTGATGAGACAAAAAAATAAAGTGAAAGAGGGTGAGTTACCAAAAAAATGTAAATAAGAAGCTAGAAGGAAGAAGAATGGGACAATAATAACAAAACATACCTCTGGCTGACTACCTTTAAAGAAGGACTATAGTATCTTCATTTTACCAATGAGGAAACTGAGGCACAGAGAAGGAAAGCACGTTGCCCCTGATTGGGGAGCAGAACTGGCTACTGAGCCCACATGTTTAGCCATTGTGTTCTGCTGCCTCCCTTAAGCGGAAAAAGGAGGAAAATGACTAGGAAAGGAATTCGGTCTGTTCAGCGTGATGTTTTTGAGCCTCCAGTGTGCCGGGGCCATGGGGGAAGACAGTTCCTGCCCTCGGTGAACTCCCAGCTGCAGAATCACAGAGCATCAAAGCGGAAGAGATCTCAGAGGTGTCGTTCAAATTGCAACCCAGGGAGCTGAAGTGAAACACCTAAGGAAGGAAAAGGGAACGCACACCTTTGCACACACAAAAAGGACATAAAACACACAAGTCAGCAGTTCAACGCAGGCCCTTAACAAGCACAGCTGAGCGTCTGTTACAGTGAGAATTGCGCTGGATGCTGCCACAGGTGGGAGGCAAAGTCTTTGACCCACAGCTGGAGGAGGAATTGCCAGGGGAGGAAGTGGTATGGTACTGACTGAGAGAGTGCAAAGCATTTCATGTCTCTGAGAAAGAATGAGCAGCCCAATTTCATAGGAGCAGAGCTTACTTTTAAGGAAGAAGTGAAAGGTAAGGTAGAGATGCTAAGGGGTGTCATACAGACCGAGTTCAGAGATATCAAGAGAAGCCGTCTATGGGGCTTATCAGGGAAGACTTCCTGGAAGAGGAGCCTTTAGGTTGCATTGAAGAAAAAGAAAAACTTGGATTAGCAAGTGAGGAGGCAGAATGAATAAAATACTTGTAGGGGAAGGTGGTGTAGGGGTTGGAAAAGGAGGAGAGTCAGTTCAGTACAACAGACGTCAATTGAGAGTCTACTAAGAGCCAGCCACCCTTGATCAGTACAAGGATAAATTAAAAATATAGCATCTGTCGCCCGGCTGGCGTGGCTCAATGGTTGAGCATCGACCTATGAACCAGGAGGTCATGGTTCGATTCCCGGTCAGGGCACATGCCGGGTTGTGGGCTTGATCCCCAGTATGGGGTGTGCAGGAGGCAGCCAGTCGATGATTCTCTTTCATCATTGATGTTCTCTCTCTCTCCCTCCCTTTCCCTTCCTCTCTGAAATCAATAAAAATTATTTTTAAAATATGCAGCATCTGTCCTCAAGACTGGGGTTTCAAGGAAGACTCCTGGGGCACTAAGCCTGGATCGTGTCTTGAAGGATGAGGAGGAAGGAACCAAGTGGGGGAGCGGGGAGCATGCGGAGGCAGAGGGCAAAGGTAGGAAGCAGCTTGGAGTGTGTAGGCATGCCTGACACTGCGGGATTTCCAGAAGGTGCAGTGCACATTGCAGAGAGCAGAAGACGCTGCTGAAGGTGATTAGGACCTAACCTAATTTGAACTTCATCTGAAGTGACTGGGGAGCCATTAAAGGGTTTTTCACAAGGTGATGAAGTTAGATTTGTGTTTTAGAAAGATCATTCTGGCAACTGTGTGCAGAGTGGATGTACTAGGAAGTGAATCAGGCTGGAGGCAGGAGAAGCAATTAGGAGGTTATTGCCATAGTTCGGGAGAGCGATGGCTAAGACTTCAAGGGAGTCTGTGTGGAAAGGGAGAGGGATGGGTAAAATTGGGGCATTTAGGAGGGATGTTGGTAAGAGAGAGGAGAGGGTCTGGGGTGAGAGCCCGGTTTGAATGCGGGTGGGGAAGGAGCAGGTCATTGGGTAGAAAGATCAAGGGAATGAGGCTGAAGATGCCTGGTTCACAGGAGGCTTGCGAGCCAGGGCCAGCGTCAGTCAAAGTCTGCATGGACTGAGCTGGTCTCAGAGGCTGGTGAGCAATTCTTGGAAATCCCTTGGGTGAAAACCAAGGACTTGGCAGTTTTCCAGGTTGAAGCCAAAACTCAGTGCCTGGAGGTGGGGGTTGGGGAGAGGGGTGTGCGTGTGCGTGTGCACATGTGTGTGATGAGTGGTTAGAGAGAGTCTAGAACCTTTAGCCTGGGTTCCAGGGACTGCTATAACACTGATGTGTACTATACCTCCGGCCGCAGCACTGCCCCACACCAGCAACCTCGTGGCCAGAGCAGAGGACCAACCCAACCCCCTCCATCCAGGGCTCTGCAGGGACTCGGGAATCAGATGGAGGATGTGGAAGCACACAAACACAGGAGTTGCTCAACAGATGCTCTGGGATCAGGGACCTTTATGGTGACAGGGAACTGGGTGGCGGTGGGAGAGGAGATGGCGCCTGATTAGAAGTCCCAACAGACCAAGTTCTGCTTCTGGTTTAGCTTTTGAGCAGCTCTGTGCCTTTGGGGCACTCACTTCACCTCTTTGGGCCTTGGGTTTTTCGTCTGGATCAGGCCAGTTCCAATCACTTTCTGATTCTGAAGAGCGCTGTCCATTCAACACTTCCCTGGCTTCACTCTCTAAACTTTTCCAAGTCTCTTCTTGATTCTCAAAAACTTGAGAGCAGGAAGTCCATGCCTCCCTTCCCCTTCTCCTGCCTTCGCATAAACTTCACTGGGGAGAAAGAACATCTGCTTACCATTGTCCAGGACAAAGGCCCCTCCCTCCTCAGCCTTCAGTGTGGCTAGAGTGCCCTCCGCTATTCTGATGGTGGACGTGGAAAGGACGCTGGAGCGCGGACAGCAGGGGCACACAGACAGCAGCCCAGTGTGGCTGGAAGGATTGCTCACACTTAGACTTGGTGTCTTCATGATCCTCCTGCCTCTGTGCCTGCGCCCATGCTGCTCCCTCCGCCTAAAAGGGCTTCCTCCCTTCCATGGCCTTTCTGGAAGCAAAGGGTGGTGTGAGAACCCTGACTCCCAGCTCCTCTTTCTGTCTTTTGTAATTTATAATCACAGAGGATGTTATTAGTAGTAGCAGTAGTAGAGGTATGAGTAGTAGTAGCAATGATTCATGGTCACACAGCAAATGACAGGACTGACATTAATAAAATAATAGCAATGAGACAACAGCTAATATTTTAAAGTGTTTACTATGTGTATGTCATTTAATCCTCACAACTGTCGACATTACCAACGACCAACACACAGCCACAGCAATACCTACACTAGAGTAACTGTCACTACACTTGACGTATAGGGACAGAGTAGATGGATACTCCCCCTCTCTTCTCCCTCCCACTTTCTTCTCCCTCCCACTCTCTCCCTTCCCTTAACTTATTCTTCTTTCTTGCTTACTCTTTCTCTGGGAGTGTTGTCCCGTACACCAATAGGTTGCAGAAGGTGACTGGTGGATGTTCTCTCTCTCTCTCTCTCTCTCTCTCTCCTTCCCACTATCTCTAAAATCCATACAAACATATCCTTGAATAAGAGTTACATTAAAAACTAATCATAAGGACATCAGTGACCCAGCCCTTCCATAAATGCCCAGAGCTCCAGCCATGCGCCCTCTTCCTTAGACTGTCATCCACTTCCCTGCCTTTGTCGTTATTGTTCTTTGTGCCTCGGATCCCTTTGCTTTCATATTTGCTGGTTCGGGTTAATTGTGTCCCTTGCACAGCGCCCTCTCATATTCCCTGCCTCCTCTTTCCCTACCACTGGAAGTTATCACCTCGCCCCTGAACACCAAAGCTGATGACTGGCCTGAGCCTGCTGCTCAGCAGAAACTCTGTCACATAGTAGGTCCCCGATTAGAATACAGTAGAATTGAACTTGGCGCTTTCTTGGTGTCCAGGTTCCAGAGTTCTTCCAGCTTTTGCTGGAACCGCAGATGGAAAGGTAGGTAACCAAGGAAGTGGTGGGAATGGGTTGGAGGGAAGGTGAGTGAGGGTGGAGGCAGAGGGCAGACTGCTTCATCTTGACAGAAACTCTCCCCAGAAGTTATAAACAAGAGCTTTTCCAAGCCAGGCCGTACGTGGCTCTAGTAAAGAGACTTTCCATACACAATTATGGCGCTTCAGCTGGACCTGGGCAGACCATCGTCAACAGTAGACAGCAACTTTCAAACTCTCTTCTTCAATGGACTACTGAAGTCATAAAGCCCCTTGAAAGTGCAACGAAGCCCTGGTTTTATGCTTGAAGGAGGCAGGGTGTGGAGCGAGGGCTGCCATTGTGCTGGAAGCATGTGCTGGAGCAACTTCACAAGCTTGCCTTCACTTTCAGGCAGTGCCATGAAAATGGCAGGATTCTCCATCTGCAGAGCCACAGTCTAAAACAGGACCTGCTTTTTTGAGGGATGCCATCTCAGGGGTGACACTGGAAAGTCCAAATTGCCCAACATGCTGGTAACCAATCATTATGGGTCCGCTCCCCACAGGTGTCTGGGCTTAAGGGAGTCCAGTCTATGTTGAAAGTGGAGAGGGAGGAAAGGACATAAGAACCAATTTTAGTTTTTCACAGCACAGGGTGTTTGTGCCAAGGTGGCGAATATGTGTCAACAGCAAGGGATGCCTCCTTTGAGGAACCAGAGGGAGTCATTCAAAACTAGAAGGGAAAGGTGTTTTTCCCACATGAATCCAGCTTGGAGACTTTCTGTTAGTGGCATATGTCCTTCCCAAAAGCAACAATGAAGTGTTCCGTAAAAGTAAGAGAAAACTCTGCGTTTTTCTAAAACTTGAGTAAAAATAGCATTTCAGGCTGCACAGTCAGCAGGAGCGCAGAGTTCCAAGACGCACACACACCACTTGGCATCTCCCGCGCCCTCAGCTTCCGTGGCTGCTCCGTGTTGGCGTCTCCATTCTCGGCGGGTAACTCCAGCCTCAGCTTTCCCCCTCTCCCCTTTGGGTGCCTCCGCTCCCTTCTTTTCAGGGGCCTTTGTAGGCTTGGGCCTTGGCTTTGGAGGAGCAGGTGTAGCAGATAACCTGGCACATCCCTGGGGTCTGTCCTTCACCTAGGCTTTGTCTCTTAGCATCCCTTTCAGCCTTTCTCTTGGGCATGATGGTGACGGCACCAAGATTTTTGGCCAACAAGTTGCCTGTGGGTGTTTATGGAGATCATCATTACTACTCAACCTAAGTTTGCGCCAGAAATTCCTCACGGTCCTCGGAACGCACTCCCGGGCACACCTTCCCAAGAGTCGGAGGCGCCTTACAGATCTGCCCGGCACGTGCCCTTCCGAGGGGAAGCCAGGCCTGAGGGCTTAGATTCAATCAGGTGCCAGCTCTGCCTCTCAGAGCCCGTGGCTCGGCCCTGGTCTCCCTGGGAGTCAATGGCTGGAGTCCACGCCCAGTTCCTCTGATTCCCAGAAGATGTGCTTTGTTACTCTCTCTGCTAAAATCTCCCCCCATCGAATTTCCGTTAGAATCCCTCATCCCCTATCCTCCTCCATTTCGTTTAATCCAACAAATATTTATTTATTTGTTTGTTAATCCTTACCCAGGGATATTTTTCCCATTGCTTTATAGGAAGGGAGGGAAGAAGTAGGAGAGAGAGAGAGAGAGAAACATCTATGTGAGAGAGACACATCGATTGGTTGCCTCCCGTACAAGCCCCGACCAGGCCGGGATCAAACCCACAACCCAGGTACGTGCCCTTAGCCAGGAATCGAACCCTTTGGTGTGCAGGCCACCACTCTAACCACTGAGCAACACTGGCCAGGGCATCAACGAATACTTATTTTATCAACTATCTACCCCTAGAGTGAGGCCTGTACTGGGGAGCATTGAAACAACAGCTGGGTAAGGTGAAGCTCCCGACCTCGACTAGCTGACTGCCTGAAGTGTGGGTGGAGGTGGGTGTGATGGGGTGCGTTCCGTTCAGCATCCTCAGGGCTGTGTGCTCTCTGGCTGCCCCCTTTCTTGGCCCCTCCACTGTTCCTGTGTTCTCTCTGATGGAACTGGGCTCTGAGAGGCCGAGCTGGCACCTGGTGGAATCTAAGCTCCAAGAACCTTGGCCTGACACCTGCTTTCCCCCTGAATGAATGAGAGGACGCAGCCCAGGGTGCCTAGCTGTTGTTGGTGCTCCTGGACACGGTGGGAGTGAGGAGAGAGACCGGACTCCGGAGCAGAAGGAGGCCCTCCTCAGCTCCTCTCTCCTGATGTCCGCTGTCACCAGCAGCAGCTGTGCTGTCGCTCACAGCCGCTCTCCTTGCCCCAGAGCTCGGGTCCCCGAGGGATGAGCTGGAGGTCCAGACCTGAGTCGCATAGATCTTTGCTGAGAGACTGAGGGGTCTGCATCAGCAGCCTGGGGGCCCCCAAACTCATGGGAAGACGCAGTAGCCCCCTCCCTGTGTCCTGGCTGTCCAAGCACCTCCGTGGGGACCAGCGCGGTTCGTTTGTGTACCTTCCAGACACGTCATTGGCACCTCGTGGTGTTGAGGGTCGTGTCGTTATGAGCAGAATTTATCTGGCACCAGGGCTGCCTGGGCCCCCTCCCGGCATCTCCTCTGGGCACTGCGATGCTGAAGGCTGGCTTAGGAAAGAATCGAGCCTCCTGGCATTTGCGTCTATGAGCCCCTGAGTTAAGGTTTTAATTGAAAATGAGTTCATCGCCTCCCCCGCCTAATTATAAGCTGCCCGCATGGCGAATGGCGCCCACGGACAGGAGCCCAGCCCCTCCAGGGGGACCAGGCTGGGTCCTGGGACAGGGACGGCAGTGATGGCAGCTTTCCTCCTCTGCAGGCTCCACGCGAGGCCTCTGTCCTTACCACTGAGCAGGCGCTGGTCTTCACAGGCAGGACTCGCCTCCCTTGCTCCTAACTGCCTGTTCCTGCCCGGTGGCTCTCCCATGGGGACAGGATGCAGCTGAGCGCCTGCTTCCTCCCTCGTCCCAAGGCATACTCCCCAAGCCCCGGCCTGCCCAGTCCTTTCCTTCCAGCCCAGCTGGGCACAACCAGTCCCTGTTGTCAGTGACATTCCCCTTGGCACCTCAGGCCTGCCTGGAGGCCACTCCACCCACCCAGGCCACTGAGGCTCAGCCTTCCTCCCTGCACTCCTCCACAGCCTGCTCTGGACCCTCCTCTTCTATGAAGGCCCATCATCCATCATTCCCTGCCCTGTGTCCCTCCTCGGGTTCCAGCATCCTTCGCCCTGGGTAACCCCTCCCCGAGGCAGGGTAGGTGCTGCACCTGGGGGTAGGGGTGGGGCTGCGTGCTGCAGCAGTGGCCTGGGGGTAAGAGACTGTGTCCCAACTCCATCTGCCTTCTCTGGGGGCTCCTGAAGGTTTGATCGCCGTGGGAGAGGCAGGGGTCAGCTTGGCCGCCTCGCCCGGGCAGGGCCCGAGTGTCTGGTTCAAGGCCGCAGGTAGAGGAGAAGCACCAGGACCTGCCACCCTCCGCCGCCCTCCCCTGGCCCCCGGCTACATGTCACAGCTGTCACATTTGGTTCCAACAATAACTCCCCTGCCGGAGAGCAGAAGGAAGAATTCATTTCCCAGCTCCAGCTGGGTGGCTGTGAAATATGATTTCTAAAGTGTTAATAATGCATCACGTTTAGATAGCACTTTACATCTTCCAGAGCGGCTGCTGGGCGGGGCTGGCAGCCGGGGCGTGGGGCCGCGGGCCGAGACCAGGTTTCTTTCGGGACATTTATGTGCCTAATCCCAGGTGCCTGGTTGCTCTTTCCGAAACAGAGGCGTCCTTCCGTCTTGACCTTCTGCTAGGGTGTGGAGGGTCCTCACCTGCCCCCCCCCCCCCTCACTGCTTCCAGACCTGCGTTTCTCCTTCCGGTACCTTCTGGAAAGGCCCCAACAGTTTTGCTCATCAAACCCTAGGAAAGTGCCTGCTGGGTACCAGGCCTCGGAGGCAGAGGGGCCACTGCCTTTGGGCCGTTGGGTGTGGATGGGATAGAGGCCTGAGTCCCGCTCCCAGCGCCCTGGCCTAAAGTGACGGCAGCTGAGGGGTGACACTCCTCTCTGCTCTCTTTGGGGTCTGGGGGGTGTTGGGTGCTCTCTGCAGGCTGCTAGGGCTTCGAGGGGACCCCGCTCATTTCTGTGGACCCGGTAGTCTGTTCAGAGCCACCGAGCCTGTAGGTTCTTTGACCTTCTAAGACAGTGGTTCTCAACCTTCCTAATGTCGCGACCCTTTAATACAGCTCCTCATGTTGTGGTGACCCACAACCATAAAATTATTTTCGTTGCTACTTCATAACTGTAATTTTGCTACTGTTATGAATCGTCATGTAAATAAATATCTGATATGCAGGATGTATTTTCATTATTACAAGTTGAACATAATTAAAGCATAGTGATGAATCACAAAAACAACATGTCATTATATATGTGTTTTCCGATGGTCTTAGGCGACCCCTGTGAAAGGGTCGTTCGACCCCCAAAGGGGTCGCGACCCACAGGTTGAGAACCGCTGTTCTAAGACCTCCGATCATGGCCCCTGTGCCTTTCACAGGTGTTATAAGTACCCCCATTTTTCCAGGGCTTTCCACAGACCTAGAACATTCCCCTCCGTCCCTGCCACCGAGCCACTGCCCGCCTGTCACTCCGGAGCTTCGGGGATGTCTCCACCTCCCAGCCTCCATCTAAAGCCACTGCGCCCAGAAAGCCCTCTAGAGCGATCAGAGGAGAAGAGAAGACGTACGGTGGTTATGGTGGGCTACCCCGAGTTTTCCCATTGGTCCCACCCAAGGGACAGCCGCCCTTGACACACTGGAGAACCGGCATCGGGCCCCTTGGAAAGTATGTGGAAATTCTATTTCTGTAAAAGATTAACTTTTAGGAGCCCTGCATTTCTAGTTCCTATGAGTCACCAACTGTGTTTGCGGCATCTTTGGGCCTCAGCGTCCTCATCTGAAAAGTTAGGCCTTTGGAAATGTGGTCCCCAGGGCTTTCTGGAACATTCTTGGATGACACTCCTCCTTCAGGCAATTCCTTGGTGGGTGATTAGGTAAAGAGAAGAAGCCCTTGATAAGCATGCAGTTGCCTTGCGGCTGATTGATCTCAGGGAGCCAGCTGGAGGCTGTGTTTGGGGGGCAGGGGGCTCACCTGTGTTGGGTCATGTCTTCTGTGATCGGTTGCTCCTGTCTGCAGCTGTGTCTGTGGCTGGTGGGTCTGGCCCGAGTGGAAGCTCCCGGAGGGCCAGGTCTAGGCTCTGCCATTCTGTTTGCACGTCCTCCTCCCCCCCAGCCGGGTGCTGACTCACAGCTTTGTGGGGCTGGGGTGAGAAGCATGCCTCCCCTCACCCTCTGTCCTTCCGACTCTCACCCCTAGGAAGACAATTCCTCACCAAGTTTTCCCAACAGAAAACTGCTGTTCTGCTGACACCACAGCTGACGAGTTATTAAAAATCCTTCATTATTATTCTGTCTTTCTCTCTCCTTTCTCCCCGCCCCCGGCTTTCAAGGCCCATGTCTGTCACTGAGAAATGCCTGGAGGCCCCTCTCCAAGCAGAGGCAGTGGCCCCTGCGGGGTGACAGCTGGCCAGAGGCAGCGGGTCTCACCCAGGGCCAGGGGCGGGGGTGGGGGTGGGGGTGGGGGTTTCTCGGCAGAGGGCCTGGTCCTGATTTTGGCAGAACTCGGGGAGCTAGCAGGTGCGTTGGTGCCCAAAAGGTCTTTATACCACGAAGTGGTTGGAGAGGGATTGACAGTCTCCCTGGGAGACGTGTCTGAGGTGAGCACCTTCCAGGTGACATCAGAGAGTAACAGACAGACCTACTCCCTCATCCCACGCCCGGAGCTGGGGTCCAAACCCAGCTCATCCACCGCACGCCCCAGTGATCAGACTGAGCTGCAGCAAGAACAGAACAGAACACTCAGCTCCCTCCCGGGCGCCATGGCCACAAGTCCTGAGAGAGATGGGGGAGCCTTGCTCCTTGGAATTTCGAGGCGGGAGGGGCAGGGCCAAGAGGGAGAGGTGCCTGCTTCGGAGTCCTGGGGCAGTAGGCAGAATCTCCCAGCACCCTCTCCATGCGGGTTCCCAGGGGCACCCCGTGAAGGGCTCCTGGGCCCTGTGTCTGAGCAAGGGATCCCAGGTCACAGCTGTGAGCGGAAGAAGATCGCTCTGCCTCCTGACATGGGGTCTGTTCCCTTAGTGTGTCCCATTTCTCTCTGCTCAATGTGGCCTCTTCGGCTCTAACTCGCTCCTCCTGGTGTCACCGGCATCAGGTTCTTTTTGGCTTGAACCTCGTAGTCTTGCTCGGCCACTTTCTAGGACCCAGCTCCCGGGGCAGAAAGCTCGGGGTGTCTGGGTTGGAGACAGGAATCACCTTCCATAATGAGCCTGAAAGTAGAGGGGCCTCCATGGCCACCTTGAACTGGCCTCCAGGTTGAGCTGATAGCTTTTGTGTGTCTCTCCCTTTGCTTGCCCAGATGAATTGTAACCATCTACCCAGGGGTCTGGGGACTGAACATACTGAGATTAGAGTTAGTGAAGGGGAGTTGTCCCTATGGACAGCGGCCTTTAGGATTAGGGTAGGGATCGAGACAGAACTGGAGCTTGAGATTGACCAGTGGCCAGTATGGGTACTGGGGTAGGCAAGAGGGGGACAGGCTTGAAGCAGGGGTGACTGTTAAAGATGGGGGCTAAGGTTTGGTTTATGTGCTCATTTTTTTCAATCAACATCTATTGATCCCTACTGCTGACCAGGCACTGAGGCTCATTTGAGATGGGAAGAAGCTCATGTTCTAGTTAGAATTTGGGGTTAGAGTGATTGCCAGGATGAGGGTTGGGGTTGAGGTTGGGTTAGGGCTTACTGCTGATGTAGGAAAGAGGATCAGATTAGTCAAACCGACACAGGCTGGTGTGGGGCTTCTGTGTAAGTTCCTTCTTCCAAGGCTCTGCTCCCTCCTTCTCTCCCCACCGCTCCCCCAGCTCGTCTCCGCTCCGTGGCTTCCTGGACGCCCTGGAATCCATTTAATGACAGCAACCATCTGCCACCTTCAGCAATCAGCCTCTTCCCCTTTCCTCCTGCATCTCCTTCCCCTTTCCTGGCAGGAGGCCTGCCTTCTGCATTCCAAGGGGTGGGGCCTGATGACTCCTGTCCTCTCAGCTCAGGCTCTGGGAGTCCCTGAGCCTAGTCCTTCCCTCTCCATTTCTGTGGGTCACAGAGGAATCACATGTACCCCAGGCCCAGGCTTTCACACTTCCATCCTTCACACATTCTGGACCCTTCTATCTCCAGTGGAGTTCCCAGGCCTCCCCCTCCCCGCCTCTTGCCCTAAAGGAATGTGTTCTTATCATTCCCTCTCTCCTCCTTTGATCCATTTCCCAGGGTCCCATTGGACGACCCCTTTGGCTCTTATTTCAGACTGCCCTTCCTCCTCCATCATCTTCCTTCAGAGAGCCTCCAGCCCCATCCCTCCAACTCACAGCCTCTTGGGCTGACACATGTCTTCTCATCTTCCCTCATCAGTCGTGTGATGTGGGGCAGAGCCCCCAGAGGACGCCTGCCTCTCTGGCTTCCCAGCCTGGAGAAGGTGGTCTTGTTAGGAAAAGACACAAGGTGCAGAGGAGGCTGGGGTAGAGACCTGTTGCATTCCAGGGTGAAGGACATGATTCCAAGGTCACCCTCTTCTTCCTCCGCCAGCTCCATGCCCATTGTGTAGGGGAGGGGGCGGGGGCTGAATGAAAAGCCAGGATTTCAGAAGTGGCTTAGGAAGGAAGTTCCAGAATTATCTGAGCAAAGGTCAAACTGCTCCCATCCCCACCTTCCATTTTTGAGAATCTGCCCATAAAAGTGGTGAAAGCCAGGTGTCCAGAGGCTCTGTTTGCTCCCCACAGTCCTCCCTGTCTCCGCCCCCCTCCTCTGCCCTTTCCTCACTCTCGGAGCCCCATGTGCTCCCCTGAGAACCTCCTGCCCCCCCCCCCCCCCGGCTCCATCCATCCTTCTGGGGACTGTGAGCTGGGTGGACTCAAAGCATATGAGGTGGGGGGCAGACATAGACTGCTTCTTGGATTGCACGTGCCTGTCCCCCTGAAGGGAGATAACCAAGGAGGCATATTGGCTCCTCCAGGAAACGAGGCGCTAAATTTGCATTGAGGTTGGTGTCACAATCAAAGGGAGCCCGTCCGCATGAGGCCTGGGCAGCGAAATGGGAGAGCATTCGGTTACTGAAGAGACTAGAGAGACGAAGGAGGGAGAGACCCTCCCCGTTTCACTGGGAGCGTTTCACTGGGAGCGTAACAGGGAGATGGAAAAGGGAAGGAAGGAATCGGAGAAGCAGAGAGCATGTGAAGGAAGAGTCAGGCTGCTCTCTCCCAGGGTCTTCTCTACCTGCATGTCCGTCCCCTCTGGCCTCTGGCCAGTCCCGAGGCTGACACTGGACACAAGACAAATGGGCAAGTAAGCAAGGTGGGGCTCCCAAGAGCAGCGGAATTCGGGGTGAGTAGAAGAGTTGAAAAGGGCACATGTGAGGAGCAGAGGAGGGCGCGGGTCAGAGGAGCTGGTGTGAAGGGGAGGAGAGCGGGGAATCAGCACCTTCGTTACAAGCCCTCTGCAGAACAGGAGCACCCAGAGCCCACAGAGACCCAGCTTCCAGCCCAGCCTCCAGGTCCAGTGTCACCAGCCCCGAAGGATCCCCTCTGGCCCTTTCCCCCTGTGCCCTCCACCCCTGCCGATGGGGAACCTCCTCTCCAGCTGTTAGTTACAAGCGCCCCTCACAGGCCCCGCTGCTCCCTGCAGCTAGTGAACACCCCGCCCCCTCGCACCTCTAAGATGAACCAGGGTAGGCGGGTGGTCCAGCAGCTGGTCAGGGCTGCTTTTACTGTAGCAGGACTTATCGGATGACCCTAACCTGGGGCCGCTAGAAGCGCCTTTGTGGGAAATCTTTTTAATGGAGATTAATTAGAAAAGCCTAGAGTCCTAGCTGTAGGCAAAGTGCCCACTCTCTGTTTTGGTGGTTACATATTAACACCTGTATGTAGATATGCAGTAACATACACAAGCTCACTAGACACATGAATTCAAACAAGGACAGTTATCTCAGCGCGCACACACACATGACACCACAGAACACACACACACACACACACACACACACACACACACACACACACTCACACCATCAAATAGCCGCCTTATTCCTTCTGATTCTAAAGAGATATGACCTCGGGTCCAATTTTTTTATGTGCCTGCGTTCGAGGCACTTCCAACTGCTCACTGGTCTTTTATGTCTCTGTGTCTTGGCTCATGCTGTTTCCTTTGGAATGCCCCCCTCCCCACAACCGGTCGCCCATCCACCCCCAGTTCTCTGGCTGTTGAAATCCTTCTCGTCTTCAAGGCTCTATGCAATTTTAGTGAGTAAATGTATATTCTTGAATATCTACTGTGTGCCAAGCAAGGCCTCTGGTGTCCAACCAGTATGACTGTAGAAAGGGCCTAGAGCTGCCTGGCCGGTGTGGCTCGGTGGTTGAACGTCGACCTATGAACAAGAAGGTCACGGTTCGATTCCCCGTCAGGGCACATGCCCAGGTTGTCAGCTCAATTCTCAGTGTGGGGCGTGCAGGAGGCAGCCAATCAATGATTCTCATCATTGATGTTTCTATCTCTCTCCCTCGCCCTCTCCCTTCCTCTCTGAAATCAATAAAAATATATTTAAAAAAAAATAGAAAGAAAGGGAGAAAGAAAGGGCCTAGAGCTAACAAAGGCCGACAAGATATGGGTCTCAGCTCAAGGGAAGGCAGTATGGAAGCCAGGCAGGTGAAACATGCAATTTCCTCATTGGTCAAAGGTGCTTTCCTGTGTCTCGCTCCATCACGGTGCCCATTTGCTGACTGCCTGGGTAGTTGAGTCTGTTGACTAGACTGGAAGCTGGGAGATGGCAGGACCAGGTTTGTCTTGTTCACTTTGAAGCCAGAGCCCAGGATGGTGCCTGGTAGGTAACAGACACTAAACACGCGTGTTACATGAATGAATGAGTATTGAACTGAGTAACTTTTTCCGAGTGCAGGTGCGTTGTCCGTTCATTATTAATTTAGGTAATCACGTGGCAGTACCTGTTCTGTGCGAAGTCTTTTGTACTAGTAAATTTGGAACATGCACAACTAAGACACATCTGTTACCTCCCAATCTAGTCAGGTGAAAAGGAGCCAGAATAAAATACAGTGCCGCTACACGCTAAACAAAACAGGATTCTGTTCAGGCCCCACTGTATTTCACTGACGTTGCCTGCCTAACTGCCAGGGGACAAAAGCCTACTGACGTCTCCGACTTCCATCCTAGACCATTTTTGAACTGTTCTTTTCCCTGCAGATGGCTCTGTTCCGAATTCCTTCCTTTAAACTTCGCTGCTGCAAATCCCTTCGGTCCACCGCGATCGAACTGATACAAATTGATTATTTGATAGGCGTGCATCCAAAGCAAGGAGACGATGTGTGCGGCGTGTGGCTAGAATTCTTAAAGCGCCGGGATGGAAAGGGACCCGGAGTGTGGCGCAGAGCCGCCGGAACGGCGCTGTCAGGTGCTCGTCAGCCCTGGTCTCGACCGCCGCCAGTGGTGGTGCTCGCTGCCATGTACTATTAGAAGGTTCTTACACGAATGAAAAAATCTGCCGCCCGGGGAGCCACAGTCATTAATGTCTGTCCTGGGGGCTTGTAACAAAGGCTCCGTAATGGGGCCTGGGGACTCACCCGTGTTACAGGCGAGCAGCACCTCTGCCAACTCAGCCTTCCTCAGAGGTGGGAGCCGAGAGCCGGCGCCAATTGAAAGAGCATCCGTGGGAGCCCGCGCCCTCCTGCTCGAGCTGCTCCCCTGGCGCCTAAGTCAGAGCGTCCATCTTGCCAGTGCTGGGAGCCCGACTCTGGGAGGAGATGAAGATCTGACACCTGGATCTGCTGTTTTGCTTCTTAAAAATTTTTTTGATTTTAAGGGAAGTGATACTGGACACAGTGGGTCCAGGCCGCCTGTCACTACTGAGCCAAATTGAGCAGAGACAGGGTTGAACCATACGTGAGTGTTTATTCCCATCCTGCCGGCCGCGTGGAGAGCAGCGATCAGCCTGTAAATTCGCTCTCCCTCTCCTACTGGCCGGCCGGTTCCATGTGGGCGAGGAGGAAGGGCCGCGTGCAAGCGGGAGGGGCGGGATAAGGGCTGCAGGGTCCGTGGTCCACGGTCTCCTGCCAGGATCCTGAAGTCCGATGATAAGGCGGCTCACGTTCTATGGTGTGAAAACCCGGCTCAGCCCATTCCTGGGACCGCAGAGTGATCAGTATTTCCGACGCAAACTCCCGAAGGGGGTCAGGGTCCAGGCCCAGCAACCCCATCAAAGCCTGTCCTGTCCTGGGTTTGTTCTCAAAACGTAGTTTCTTTCCTGAGCGATGGACCCATCTGGGCTCCGAGGGGGTCTCATCTTTTCACAGGCCTGTTTCCCCCCTTGTAGCTCATCCTCCCCTTTCCCAGGGTCGGTAAGAAACCCTTGTACCTATCGTCTGTGGTCCTGTTCTGATTGCCTGTCCTTCCCCCATCAGAGGGGCCTGAAAGAAGGTGGAGAGATAGTATAAACTATAAAGCTCATTCGGCTTAGAAGTAGAGCAGTGACCTTAAGAGCTTTCATCTGGTATCAGAAGACCTGGGCTTCCCTCTGGCACTTTTGGGTTCAAGGAAAAGGAGAAGATGCCCTCCTTACCGTGGCCCCAGCCCTCACTCTTCTGGATTTCTCAGGTGCAAGGCTGTGTCATCCTGGAGCTGTTTCTAAAAGTGCCAGGAGGCCTCTTTGGAGAGGGCCTGGGGACCAGCTTGCATTTCTTCCTGGGCATTGAGCCTATTGAGGGGACCCGGGGTCAGGGGTCGGGGGGTCATTCTGGCTACTTTCAGATTGTGCTCGGAAGCCATATTCCTGACAGTGGTGACTGAGAGCGTTAAAGCCGCCAGAGGGTGGCCTTCAGAGCAGAACTTGAACTTCTCTGTGGAGGCCTGTGCACAGCCACCTGCCTGAGGGAGGAGCGAGAGGGGAGGGGTCACTGTAGGAGGAGGCAACGGAGTTAGGTCCCAGGACAGACTTTTTGTTTGCCCTTGAAAACGCAGGGTGGCTGGAAGAGGGGGGGACGAGGGGTGACTCATTGATCTCCTTCCAGCAGGCACCCACCACTACCTGGAGCAAAGATCAGCCAGCCCTTGAGGATGCCCTTAGGGGAGACAAGTGGTAGCAGTCACCTGGGACATTCTCTTGGGGGACAGGCCAGGGCCCTGCCCTGAGTTGCCTTTGGAACAACCTCAGATACAACCCACCTCTTCTCTCCTCCCTCCCCTTGGCTAATCCTTCAAAAATCCCTTCCATTTCTCAAGGATTTCACTCCATTTCTTTGACCTAAATGCTCCAGAACTCCCTTCCCATCTGTCCGCGCAGCCCCCAGGCCTTCTCCAATTTCTTTCCTCCCTCCTCCCCCTCCTCCTCCTCCTCCTCCTCCTCCTCCTCCTCCTCCTCCTCCTCCTTTTTCCTCTCCCAGATGGTCTTGTTACTTTTTTTTGTATCTGCCTTTCCAGGCTTCTCCATAGTTTTTCCTCTAAATGCCCCTTTCAGCTCCCTCCTTTTAGTGAAGGAGGGTTCCAGGTACACTCCTTACCCCCATCGCACCCCCACCATCAACACTGGGCGAGCAGGTGTGGGGTGTGCCCGGCCCCGGGGGAGGGGAGCCCTCTGTGACTGGGAGGCTGGCTCCGATGCCGCCAGAAATTTGGAGACATGCCTGCCTCAGATCTCCCTCTCCTTCGCTGACCCTCAATTTCTTCAAAATAAATGTGTCGGGTTGGTGATCAAAGCCCTTTCTAGCTCCAACCTTCAGATTCTCTTTCTAATTTAATTTTCTTCTCTTTCCCCTTCCTGTCTCTTTATCTTATCCTCTGTCTGCCTCTTTCATACCAGTGTCACCTTCGCTCCTGCCTCCTTCCTACCTGCCCTTAAAGCAGCCTCTCTCTCTCTCATCTCCCTGCCACCAGCTTGCTCTTCATCTGCCTTGCTCTCTGCGTTGGGCCTGTGACTCTCTCCCGTCCTTTTCTCATTTGTCTTTGCCCGTTGGCCATCTTGCAGGGCCTTGTGTCAGTTTCCTCTGGACTGGGGGCTGCGGGCACCGGGGCCCCTCCTCCGTGGCTTCTCTAGGTTGCAGGGAGGAGGGCAGACAGATCATTTCTTCCTCTCCTGCCTTCCCACCCTAGCTTCTGCGGCCTTCTCCAACGCTTCTGTGGCGCTGTGACCGTCCTAGCTTACCTTCTCTCATCTCCTTCCCTCTTTCTGTCTTTTGCTGTCTTACCTCTTACCCTATATGAGCTGAAGTCCTTGCCAGCCACCTGCCTCCTCTCTCCTGCAGGCTTCTCCTGCCTGCTGAGGCCAGAAGGAGTTCCGGTTTTCAGCAGAGCCATCCACCATCCCTGCCTCCCCGCTTTCTGCTCCCTCCTGTCCTACCTGCTATTACCCACATCCCCTGAGCTCACAAAGCCATTGTCCTTTCCATAAAGCATTTCAGGGTCCTCTGCCAGAGCCCATTTACATTGAGTTGCCAGATCAGGTCTAGCCCAAGTGCAGGGTAGAGGGGAGTAGAGGTCCCAATGGGGGGGGGTCTGTGTGTGTGTGTGGGGTGCAGTGGTTTCAGCTGCACCTGTTAGTCTTATATATGTATATTGATTTCAGAGAGGAAGGGAGAGGGAGAGAGAGATAGGAACATCAGTGATTGCAGAGAATCATTGATCAGCTGCCTCCCGCACATCCCCAACTAAGATTGAGCCCGCAACCCGGGCATGTGCCCTGGCTGGGAATTGAACCGTGACCTCCTGGTTCATAAGTCGACGCTCAACCACTGAGCCACACTGCCGGGCTGCAAGTCTTTTTTTATTTGGGAGCTCACGGTCCTTGCGACTGGGCCTGGGCTGGCAGGTCCCTTCAGAGACCCGAATGACTTGCTCTCTATCCTTTTTCCCCACCGTGAACCTAGAGGAAGGGGGTGTAAGGAACGCTGGTGTGGAGTGCTTTCGGGGAAAGGAAGAATGACCTTTCTTTTCCTATGCGGGGTACATCATCTGGGTCCTCCCAGCCACTGTTAGTGTCACAAACCACAGGCCTCCCTCTCCACCCTTCGGGGAGGAAATGCCAGGACGGCCCAGGTACACCAGCTCTTCCTCACCGTCTGAGTCCTTAGGTGTGTCCGCAAGGTGTGGCCGAGGTCCCAGGCGAGCAGAATCTTAGACCATCAAAGCTGGAAAGGCCCTTGGGGCCAAGTCACTCGGCTCCCTCCCTCCCTTTAGAGTTTCAGGCAGCTGAGACCAGAGAAGTGAAGTGACCTCCCCGGGGCCACTCAGCTGGATGGGGGCAGAGCTCGGACCAACAAGCCCCCCCCACCCTGACTGGGCCCAGAGTTCTCTGTCCCTGCAGGCGGCATCGGGCCAGGTCCCATGCCTCATGAGGAGTTGTTTCTGCTTCTTGGGGTGACTATTTACTGGCCGAGACCAATCAACTCCTATGCCCTGTCACTGTGAATACTCGCCAGGCCGTGGCCACCTCTGTG
This sequence comes from Myotis myotis, assembly GCF_014108235.1. Taxonomy (NCBI): domain Eukaryota; kingdom Metazoa; phylum Chordata; class Mammalia; order Chiroptera; family Vespertilionidae; genus Myotis; species Myotis myotis. The sequence goes on from NW_023416322.1 coordinate 5,444,864, forward strand.
GCAGCCTCCATGGTCTGCTCAAACTCGAGAAAACCAGGCCAGATCACGCCCACTTTCAAACCCCATCTGGTCCCTGGGAAGACGCCCCTCTCCTGCCCCAGCCTTGGGGCAGACACCAAGGCAGCTTGGCCAAGCGGCCGTGGGAGCGGGGAGACGCCGGTTCCTCTGCCCATGAGTGCGGCCTCCTTGGATGAGGAAGGACCCCACTTGGGGAACTGGCGAAGGTTGCTGGGCCCGTGGAATCAGGGCATTTGAGGCCCCCACTCTTCACTGAGTCATTTTCATTCCAAATTGTGAAGTGAAGGCAAAGTGCTGGTGGGCGGAGAGTGGGGGTGATAATCATCTGCGACTGTTTGCAAACTTGTCTTTGGGAGAGGAAGTCGCATCACATTCTGACATTTTCAGATTCTGGGCGGGGCTCTGCCTGAGGCAGAATCCAGGGACCTGATGCCCATCGTCTGGGCAGGCCTGGCGCTTCCCTCCCAAGAGCTGCTGGTCTCAAGGTCCTAGGGAACCGGGAACCTGCTTCTCCATTTGCCTCCAGGGGCCAGTTTCTGTCCTCCTCTCCTATCTGTCCTCCCTGCCCAGCCCTTGCCAGCACTCCCCCCCCATTTCCCCTTCTCCTCCACCTTCTGTCTATCCAGTGCTGACCTCCGCTCTTCTTTCCTTTCCCTGCTGGCCCAGCCCTGGGAACGGCAATCCTCTTTCCTTGGTGAGAGGATCCAATGGGAGGCGCCCGCTCTGGCTGTTGTAGTTTTCATAGAACAGGGCAGGAATGGCTGGGATTGGAGGGGGAAACACTGGGGGCGGGACGAGTGAGGAGAGCAGAGAGGGCGGAAGAGTGGAGTGTGGAGAGATTTAGTTCCATCTGAGAGCTGTCAGTGTGAATCAAAGGCTTGTCTTTGAACGGGCAGCTATCCCGGTGGAGAGAGTGGGACTGCTTCAGCCCAGGGGTTCATTACTGCTCACAGGATAAATCTGGGGAGACAGGGCCTGGCCTCCACCTCCCTCTCGTGTGCTTGGCCCCACTCCCTCTCTGGTTCCTGGCAGACCTGGCAGGCAAGGCTCTGGGAGCATGGCTGCCAGGGCACATGTACCGTGACGTGGGCACGGACACATGCCCAGGGGGTGCAGAGACATGTACATAAACGCACAGGTACAGAAGAGTGTGTGTGTGTGTGTGGGGGGGGGGGTGGATGTGCACTCGTGTGTGATAATACATGTATGCTCACAAGAAGTATACGACGCATGTCTGAGAATCTGTGAGCATTTTTGGCTGCTCTGTGATAGATTTAGAGGTCACTTAGTTCTTAGTCAAAAATGGGATTCAAGCCCCCTGTCTTCCCCGGGCCTTGGTAGGGAAGCTGTGTCCCAGCCCCGGGGCTAGGCCCAGTGGGGACAGGAGATGTATTCACACATAGAGGCTGGGACAGGCCTGGCTCTGAGACGGGCTCCTGGACTGCCTCTGGACCCCCCGTGCGGTGCTGAGGATGGAAGAGGGGGTTGGCGGACAAAGCTGGAAGGCAGTGTCACGCAGGAAGATCAGGGTTGAGAACAAGAGGTGGGAGGGTGCTATGGAAGAAGTGTCCTGGGTGAGGGGACAATATCAAGGGGAGATGGGGAGGCCCAGGGGACAGGTTTGGACAATGGCCCGAGTCTGAGGCTCACTTTCTAGGCTTTTCCTCACCATCCCCATATTCTCTCATGACCACCCCATGATTGCATCAGAAGCTTCCAGAGTTCTGTATCCTCCACCTGGTCTACTGCTACCCCCTCCTCCAGGGAGCCTCCTAGGACTGCCAGCCCTGCCTCGCAATGCTGCTCCTCTCCTGCAGAGGACCCTGTCCTGTCCCTCCACCCTCCTGCTGCCCTGCCTCTGCTGGGCTCTGTGGCCTCGCCTGGGCAGGGCGCTCTGCCTTCTTTCCGTGTTTCTCAGGTGGGGCCATTGACCCAGGCATGTGCTCACTCTCATTCTGTCAATCAACAGACCTGCTCACAACACCTGCTGTGTGACTGGCAGCCAGGCCCTGCTGGGTGATGGGGCTGGAGCTCCGAGTGACATGATGTCCCCACCCCTCGGGCAGGGCAGGGATGGGGGTGAGCAGTGCAGTGTGGACCTTCGATAGCTGAGGCGAGACGTGATGCAAAGGGCCCTGAAGGCTCGCTGGCCAGTGACTGAGGGCTTCACAGAAGAGGCAACTATTTGAATCCCACAGGCGGGGGAGAGAGAGCAGTGTCCCATCTGGGAAAGGCCTGGCCAAGGGCATGAGGGGTGGCAAAGGTGTGGAGTGTGCAGAAGAGAGAGCGCGGGACCTGGTCATGCAGGCCTGGGGCTTTCTCCCCATCATGGACCAACCTGTGGGCACTGGACTCTGTCTCATTCTGTCTTGGCTGCAGACGCTGTTTGGGGCCAGGATCTAGGCTGCCTTTCCATTGAGTTAAATTCCCCAGACCAGTGATGGCGAACCTATGACACGCGGGTCAGAGGTGACACGTGAACTCATTTTTTTGATTGATTTTTCTTTGTTAAATGGCATTTAAAAATATAAAATAAATATCAAAAATATAAGTCTTTGTTTTACTATGGTTGCAGATATCAAAACATTTCTATATGTGACACGGCACCAGCGTTAAGTTAGGGTTTTTCAAAATGCTGATACGCCGAGCTCAAAAGGTTCGCCATCACTGCCCTAGGCCCTCCATGTCCCTCCTCTGGACTCTTCAGGGTCATTGCCTCCATTCTCCAGCCTCCAGCCTAGATTGCTTCCGCCAGGCCTAAACCCAGAGGGCATTTTACGTCCAAGTCCCCAGGAGGACGCACCACTTCTTTGTCATGTCACTGTTCAGGGTTCCAGCAGTCCCTCTACTTACCCGCCCAGGAGAGAGAAGGGTTATAGCTCCCACTAGTGGGCACGTGCCAGGAATGCCCCTGGCATGTCATAGCCTCATCCATTCAGCCTTCACAGCGCCCCAGGAGGTGTCTGCATCCCTCAATTCACCAACAAGGGCAACGAGGCTTAGAGAGTAAGTGACTTGGCCCAGGTCACACAGCTAGGAAGGGGCAGACGCACTCCGTGAGCCCGTCTGTCTCCTGAGCTTGTGCTCTTAAAAGGAAGCTTTGCGGCTCTTAGTCCAGACTTGTCTTTGGAATCATTGCAAAGGTGAGCACACACAGGCCAGACAGGGGAGGGGCAGGCCAAGGTCACGGACTCCGCCCTCCGGCAAGAGCTCCGCCTCCGACTCTGACCCCAAGGGCTTCTGCTGACTGTCCCACTGCAGGTCGGCTGCCGGCTTGCTTCAGTGGACAAGGAGCCAGCTTCTCGCTGTCCTTGGAGACTTCGCTAGGAAACCTGGGTGTCCCAGCCCCAGGCAGGAAGGCTGTGAATATCAATTCCATCTCCGAGCCACGGCTCTCCGGCTGCCCCACTCCCAAGCCCTTGACTCGGGCTCTGGGGGCTGTGGAAGGAGAAGCATGAGTGTGGAGAGTTTGCAGCATGAAGCTACACTGGAGAAATGCGCAATGATATGAATAAATTTAAATAATAATGAGGACAGTGCCTGAATTAATAATGCTGGCTGTTCACCTGACCCACCCCCTCCCCTGGAAGTACGGGCGAGCCTATCCTTTGCCTCTTTAGAAGACATGGGTGGACTGCCAGGTCAGCAGAGTTGGGGAGCTGCTCACGGGTGTGGGGGAGGAGCCCTGTTTCCAACTCCCGGATCCCCTGCAGACCCAAAGAGCTAGATTTGCACACTTAACCAAAAGATGCTTCCTCTGCGTATTAGATCATAAGCTGGCCATCAGTCACTCCTGGCCCGCCCCCCCCTTCTTGGTCCCTTTATGTGCAGCAACCAATTTGGATGTCAAACGTGCAGGGAAATTTAGAGGAGAAAGATATCACAGCCCTCGGCCTTGAGCAGAGGTTCTCATTCTGGTAAACAGTTAGGGCAGACACCCCACCCACCCACTGCCCTCTATCCCATGACAAACAAAAGCATGGGCACAGACTATCTGAAATCCCATGGACAGGCCTGTGATAGCAGGGCCAAGTGATGGGACAAGCTGTTTGCCCAAGGAGCTAAGGGGCCAATCCTGGAGGACTTCCTGGAAGTGGAACAGCTTTGGAAAGAAGGGGAGAAATGAAGCTGGAGGAGGGGGGAAAAAGAAGAGGAGGACAAACTAGGATCTTGTCTCATAATTTACAGGGACGTCTTGGAAGGGGGAGGGACAGGTTTTGTTTGCTTCCTTATACACAAAATAATGGAGAATCAGAGAAATTTTGGAAAACTTAGTTTGGAAACAGTTGGATTTGCGATGGGGGTCTCTGCAAAGACTTGGGAGCTACAGAGGAATAGAAGGTGAAGGCGTCCCGGGGAAAATTGATTTGGGTTACAGTGGTGTGACAAATTGGGGACGTGGGAGGATGCCCATACCTCTCCCTTGCTGCCCCGCAGCCCCTCCACCTCTGCCCTCTTTCCCACAGTCCTATGCGGAAGCTGAGGCTCTGCTCCTGAGGCCATGCGCCGTGCCCGGGCCTGCCCACCACTGGGCTGGGCACGCGGGCCGCAGGCGGGCGCAGGGAGTGGTGGGGAGAAGAAACCGCCGTCCAATTCCCTGCTCCACTTAGGCTCCAGCATTAAAGGCAATTACTCTGCGGTTCTCTAATCAAGTGCTCCGGGCCCGGCTGCCAGCGGGTGGCCGTATGCCGCTCCCACAGTATGTGCCAGAACCACACACACAGGACAGGGCGTGTGCCACGCAGCAGGGGCATAGGCACTTGGATTTGGATACACAGCCACTCCGGCAGCTCTGCACACGTGGGCACACCTGCCCCATAGAAGCTGCCCTTAGCACTTGCTGGATGCATTCATAGGGAGCGGGACCACATGGTTGCACATGTGTGTTCCCTGACATTGGCTCACACAGAGCGTGTGCAAGTTGGGTGCAATGGTGCATTCATGTCTCAGGACGAAGGGGACCGCACCGTCACCGGCGGCCTTGGTGACGGGCTTCCTGGAACTGGAATGTGCTTTACGCCTACTTTGCTCCAGTCTCTCTGCCTCCTGCCCAGGCGATGTCTGCTCAGAGGCCACGACCGTTATAATATCAGCCTGAGTACTTATTTATTCATTAATTCAACAAGCCTTTAGTAAGCACTGTGAGCCAGCGCTGACTGACACGGGTGTCTGGGAGGGGCAGTGGGAGGGAAGAGCCTGGGGCCCGGAGTTCTGAGATTCCGGTTCGAGCCCCAGCTCTGCCTTTAACCCACTGGGTATCCTTGGTTAGGGCCTCGGTGTCCTCAACTGTAAGCTGAGAGGGTTAGATTCGCCCCGTCGCCAAGGCCGTTGCTAATAGTGTTCCACTTCCTATGAGTGCTGAGCACTCCGGCTCCTGAAACCCTTCCTGGGGGCCGTGGAGGGAGGAAGGGATCAGGGTGAGCGTGTGGCATCCTGCAGGGAAGGAGCTGGGGCTGAAGTGGGCAGATGGGAGGGTCCAAGGCCCAGGCCTCCTCTCTCTCCAGCCAATGCAGGGTGGGAGCAGGAGCCTGCAGGGCGGGAGCAGGAGCCAGGAGTGGCTGCCTCTGGGTGGATCCCCTCTCCCCATGCATCTCCTTACCCGGTGCCGCCTTTGGCTTTGACAGGGACCCAGACGCGCTTCAGCCAGGAGCCAGCCGATCAGACCGTGGTGGCCGGACAGCGGGCCGTGCTCCCCTGCGTGCTGCTCAACTACTCGGGGATCGTGCAATGGACCAAGGACGGGCTGGCGCTGGGCATGGGCCAGGGACTCAAAGGTGAGTGGGGTCACCCAGCTAGCCCGGCATCCTGACGATCCCATCTGTGGACCCAGCGCCCCTCTGTCCCCCGGATAGACTCCGGCCTCAGCCTCCCTTCTCTCTGCTCCAGGCTCTTCTTGGGGGTGTGGTCGGGCTCTCTCCTCTCCTCCCCGCTTTCCCCAAACCCTGCTCTTCTTTGTTTCTTCCTATGGACTCGCTCAAGAAAGGCAACGAGGAGCCCGAGAGACCAAAGAAACCAGGAGATCTTCATGTAAAAGGGTTCAGACAGACAGACAGACAGACAGAAACCAGGAGAGCTGCTTCAGGCAGCAGCAGGGGGAGCAGCAGGTGCTGGGAGAGTTCCCCACAGAGCAGGAGAGAGACAGGCCATGTTTATGCCCCTGGCTTTGCTCCAGCCTCTCTCCTGCCCCTGCCCTGCCCCTGCTCCTGCCCCTGCCCCTGCCCCTGCCCCTGCCCCTGCCCCTGCCCCTGCCCCTGCCCCTGCCCAGCAATGTCTGCTCAGAGGCCGAAAACTCACTTTAATATCAGCCTGAGCACTTATTTATCTATTTATTCAACAAGCTTTTATTAAGTTCCCTGGAGCCAGTGCTGAAGCAAATATGAGTTGGTAATAAGTTAAATAAATAAACAGACAAACAAACCCAAACCCAACCTCCTGAATTCCAAAGTAAGTAGAGATTCTTTGGAGAGGCCGCCTGGCCGAGGAGATGAGGAGTCCAGGCCCTGGTGCTAGTGCTCTTCTGCCACCTACCTGCTGGGTGACCTTAGGAAGGTCACTGCGCCTCTCTGGGCCCTGGCTTGCCACAGTATAAAATAGTGTAAGAGTCCCAGGCCTGTCGCCTTATACGTGCATTTGTGAGTTTGAACCAAATGAGAATATACTTTGTGAAAACACCACAAAGCCGGGTAAGGACCGAAGTCTGGGAGGGGCTGTATTTGTTTATTATTGTCCGAGGGGTTGGGATGACCTGCTGTGGGTGTCATGTATTAATGCAGGGGGGAGGGGGAGATTTGTCTGTATAAAGCAATCTGATTAAAGGGAAGAGATAGGTCTGGTGGATCTATTGATGATAGGAAGGTAAAGAAACTGGGAGAGAGAGAGAAAGAGATCAATGGATATGGAGTGAGGAGAATCAATAGCCTGCAGACAGAGGGAGAGAGTGGGAGGGAGCTGATGTGGGCACTGGAGGGGGGCGGGCAGGAGAGTGAGGGGCTGGGCAGTAGCAAGGGAGACTGAATACAGAGCCCGACTCTCTGAGGTCCACTGGCCACAGCTATGGCTTCTTCGGGGGAACAGGATCTCTGGTTTCGGGCTCCGCAGGCAGCTGGTAGGACCTGCCCCACCATCCCTCCCTGGGCAAGTGAGGGTGAGGCCTCGGCTTCCTTGGCCTTCCTCTGGCCCATGAGCTCGTGTCGGTGCTGCAGTGTCCCACGGCTCCCCCTCTCTTCCTCTTCTTTGTTGTCACATTTATTTTTTTGTCTTTCCTATTAATTACGAGGGACCATTTTCTGCAAACTGCTTTAAGATTTGCTCTGCTCCCCCACCTCCACCCCCTCCCCACCTCCCGTCTCCACCCTGGTCCTCCTCCTCTGCGTTATGGCCCCCAGCCTCACTGTGGGAGGTTATGACATCAAGGCACCCACATCTGGGACCTCATCCCTATCCGAGGAGATGGGTTCCCAGGGAGGGCGGAGGGGGCGCTGGCTGGGAGTGGGGTGTGGACCCTAGTGTGGGGATGAGGAGCGGGCAGAGGGTAAGCGCGGGTCACTCGGGCTGGCTCCCACGTGGGGACGGGCTCACGCTGGGCTCCCCCTTTCTGTCCTTGCAGCCTGGCCACGGTACCGGGTCGTGGGCTCCGCGGACGCCGGGCAGTACAACCTGGAGATCACAGACGCTGAGCTCTCTGACGATGCCTCTTACGAATGCCAGGCCACGGAGGCCGCACTGCGCTCCCGGCGGGCCAAGCTCACCGTGCTCAGTAATAGCCCCCCCCCCCCCCCCCCCCCGCCTCGGTGCCCTCAGCCACTCCTCTGCCTCTTTCTCTTGGCACCTGGCAGTCCCTCCGTGTCTCCTTCATCCTCCCATCTTCCTTCTCCCTCTGCTCCTGGCCTCACGCCTGCCCCATGACCCTCTCTCTCCTTAGCCTTCCCCCACCTCCTTCTTTCAACTTCTTTTCTTCTTATTAATATATTTTCATTGATTTCAGAAAGGAAGGGAGAGGGAGAGAGAGAGAGAGAAATATCAATGATGCAGGTGGGGGGTTATCAATGATGACTGAGAACCATTGATCGGCTGCCTTCTGCACACCCCCTACTGGGGATCAAGCCCTCAACCAGACATGTGCCCTTGACTGGAATCGAATCCAGGACCCTTCGGTCCGCAGGCCGGCGCTCTATCCACTGAGCAACACCAGCTAGGGCATTCTTTCAATTTCTTTTGGAGCCAGATCCAGGTTGAAGAAAGTGAAATGGGGGCTTGGGCAGCCACTGGAGGTACATGTGGGGTGTGAGGTCTGGCATCCTGTGCCCAGCCTGTCCAAGGACACAGGCTCCCTGGGCCAGGACAGAGGGCTGGGCTGGTGGAGAACCTGCCTGTTCTCCCAGCCCCTCCCGGCAGAGGGAGCTTCTCCCATTCTCTCCCACTCTGCTGTCTCCGACCCCAGAACCTGCCCCCTTTGCTCCTTCTCCGCCAGCCAGCCAGCCGCACTCAGCCCTTCCGCCCCTTCTCCGCCTCCTTTCCGCCCTCAGCACTCACCCTCCTCCTCAGAGTCCCCTGGAGGCCTCCTCGGGGAGCAGGGGAGCAGGACTGGAGGGCCCTGGAGGGGGCACTGTCTCTCAGCTGCCACCCCCAAGGGCGCAGGGCCCATGTTCCTCTGCGGCAGCACCAGGGCCATTTCCATGATGATGGGCCTCTCCCCCACACAGTGCCAGAGTGTCCTGCTCCACTGCCCACCTCTCTTTTTAAAAAAAAAAATGTTTCTTTATTGAATTCAGAGAGGAAGGGAGAGGGAGAGAGATAGAAACATCAATGATGAGAGAGAATCACTGATCAACTGCCTCCTGCATGCCCCCTACTGGGGATCAAGCCCACAACCCAGGCATGTGCCCTTGGTCGAAAGCGAACCTGAGACCTTCAGTCTGCAGGCCGATGCTCTATCCATTGAGCCAAAATGGCCAGGGCATGCCCAGCCTCTCTTGCAGCATCTCCGGCTCTACCGTCCTTCTGTTCCCTCAAGCTCAGTGGCTCTTCCTGGGCCTCTGCCTCTCTTCTGCTTCTGTCTGTGCCTGACTCCACCGGCCTGTGACCCTCTGTCTTCCTCTTTGTTATCACCTCCGTCCCTTCCTTTTTCCTGCCTCTGTTTGATCTGCCCTGCTCCCTCTCTTTTTCTTCCTCTAACCAGAATTCATTGAAGTCGGGGCAGCCCCCAGGAGGGATAGGAGGAAGGAGCAAGGTAATGAGATGAGTGAGCTCGGACACAAGGAAGTGTTTTCCTGGGGTTGGGGGGAGGCTTGCGAATCCTTTGAGTGTGGCAGGCAGAGCCCTGGACTGGGAGTCAGGAGACCTGGGCCATTTTTGCACCAAGCGTCTGAAGAGGTCACGACCTCAGGACAGTAGTTTTCTTATCGGTAACGTGGCATCATGAAGTCGGCCTTTTCTTAGCAACTAAGGCTTTGCTGCCATCTGTGCAAGGAGCTGTGAGCTGTGGGGTCTGGGCAAACGCGGGAGGAACCCCACAGCCAATACTGTTGGGTGCAAAGGCCCTGAAGGGCTAGGACAGCAGGCTGGCGGATGACTTGCTTTTCTTCTCTGGTGAGGACGGAATGGGAAGAATTTGCGAGGAGCAGGCCTGAGATTGGGGAGCAAGCGTTAGTTGACCGCCAGGGGTGGGCGTGGGAAGATAAGACGTCATCTTCCATTCCTGGTTAGAGAGTGTGAGCCCCATGGAGCAGGCATTCCAGGGGAACCGTGGGCTTCTTCTACTTCCCTTTCGGACGCCTCAGTTTTAGGTGCTAGAATAGGTGCCCTGGAGAGCTCCCATCCGAATGAGAAGGTCTGATTACTTTCCCTTCCCTTCCCTTTCCTACCCAATGGTATACAGGACTAAAGAGAAATGGAGAAAGGCCATCTAAGCCCCTAGGCCAGTGATGGCGAACCTTTTGGGCTCGGCATGTCAGCATTTTGAAAAACCCTAACTTAACTCTGGTGCCGTGTCACATATAGAAATTTTTTGATCTTTGCAACCATAGTAAAACAAAGACTTATATTTTTGATATTTATTTTATATATTTAAATGCCATTTAACAAAGAAAAATCAACCAAAAAAATGAGCTCGCGTGTCACCTCTGACACGCGTGTCATAGGTTCTCCATCACTGCCCTAGACATTGCAGGAACAGGGCTTATCATGGTATCCAGAGGCTTGGTTCAATCCAGGAAGGCTGACTGGAAGAGGAGACTATAAATGGGAGCCCTGCAGGGAGGAGTAACTTGTTAAAAAGCTTGCAAGCCAGTGAGGCAGAGCCACATGGTGGGAGAGCGGACTGGCTTGTTGGGCGGGCAGGGTTGGTGCTGAGGGTGTGGACCTTTGTAGCCATCTGGGCGACTTGGGCAGGCGAGGGGAACAGGAAAAGGCCCCCCGGCATCAAAGAGGAAAGGTTAGTCTGACCGCTTCCGTTTCCTCTTTGTCTCTCTCGAATCCTCAAGCTCCGCGCCACCTGCGGGTCTCAGGAGGCAATGAGAAGGCGGGACATTCCTCACATCCTCCCCGCTTACCTGCGGACACGCAGCTTTTGCTCAGGGCAACCTGGGGCCCCGGCACTGGGCAGGACAGAGTCAAGTGTGGACTGTGGCCCGTGCCCGGTAACAGCCTCCCTGCATGGGGCTGGCCTCCACCCCCGCCCCCCATCAGCAGCCATGCCCCTCAGGGCTCTCTCTCCTCCAAACCCCACGCCAGGCTGCCCTCTTCACAGAGTGGCCTTCCCCTCTTCCTGCAGCGAGACTTTGAACAGCTGCCTTCCAAGCCCCCACACAGACACGGACATCGTCTAAACCTACAGACCTACGGCTCCTTCATTCCTCCCAGCGGTGACAGCTCCAGTGCAGCGATGAGGAGCCTGGCTCGGGGTCAGCGGGCCGGGTCCGCCTCCCAGCCCTGCCCTTGAGCTCAGACATCCGCTCACCTCCCTGAGCCTCAGCACCTTCTCTGTAAATTGGGAGTCATGGCATTTACCATGAAAGGAGCAATGACATACGTGTGGTGGTGAGGATTCAGTGACAGCGTATGCACAGGGCACTTGGACACCTGATGAGCATTCAGTGTAGATGACATTAGAGTTCATAGGGGCCTGCACATTCTTGACCTCAGACCTCATTTTCCCTTCATGCTAACAACCCACATGCGGCTCTTTGGTCCCTTGAGTGTGGATCTTCCACAAAATACCACGTGCGGGCGCACATGTACAGGGCGATTGAAACTTCGTGGCCCATGAGCAGAAGTCGGTACGTTGCGGAAGAGCCACACTCAAGGGGCCAAAGAGCCGCGGTTTGCCGACCACTGCCTCAGCCCCTCTGAGTCTTTCCCAGCAAACAACCAGCAAAACCCTTTGCATTTCTGGTCCAGTGAACACCAGGTGGACCAGAGGATTGTAATCAGAATGGGTCCGCCTGTCTCTCATCAATCGCTTGCTCAGTGATTCAGGGACTAGCCGCGAGCACCTGCTCACCACCCAGCTCTGGGCTGGACACTGGAGCTTTAAGATAAAAGAGGCAGCAGTCCCTGCCCTCAGGGCGCTCGTGGTCCGGTTCACCTGAGCAGGTAGAGAACCATGGGGACAGGACCAGGGCGGGGTGGTCCCCGATTTCCCGCATCTCAATGTCTGAAGCACTTGGCGAGAGCCTGCTTCAGCCATGTGCTGGGCACTGGAGACTAAATATTAGTGAGACCGGTCTCTGCTTTTCCAGGAATAATGATTATGGTGGGTGGGGGTGTGGATAATCAGTATCAGTGACCCAAACACTAGGTGCACGGTGGGAGGAGCTCTGGGTGACTGGCCAGGACCCCCGAGGAGGTGTTGGGGGTGGGGGACATGGCAGGGAAGGCCTTATGCAGCAAGAAGGATGCAAATAGGATGGGTAGCACTTCAACAGAAGCTGTGAGGAAAGGGGCAAAAGCAAAGATGAGGAGGTGAGCAAGTGCAGGAGGAGGCCTGAGCAGCAGGCTGAGGTGCTGGGACCTCCTGCCCACTGTGGATGGTCACCACTGAAGGTGTGTGAGCGAGGAAGGGGCCCGGTCTTAGCTGCGCTGAGGAGAGAGGAACCTGCCGGCTGTGATGGATGGGTCGGGGCCAGTAGGGATGGGAGTCAGAGCCACTGGGGACCGGCTGTAGCAGACTGGCTCCTCTGGCTGCCCCAGGACAGAGGAGCGGAGAGCAGGGAATGGACGGAAGAAGCACCTTTCTGTGCCAGGCCACTGCCCTTCCCCCCGCCCCCAGGAGCTGTACTCAAACCCTGAGCTAGCCCTGCACTTTCTTAATTTGAGGCCACTCCCCTCATCTGTCTGTAGCCTTGAGAATGGCGGGATATAGTATCAGAATACGGTCCAGGCTGTTAAAAGAATGGCTGCAGGAGGGCAGGAAGCTGCGAGCAGAGGGCCTTGGGTGAAGCCACACGAAAGCACAGATGTAGTGACTTCCGTTTAGGGGGTGCGGGTGGCACTGCCTCCCCCAGGGTGGACATACCAGGAGAGGGATGCCTCCAGGGCAGGGGTTTGGCCATCAGGACAGGGCTGGGCCCTGGACCGACTGCTCTGCTCTCTCCCACAGTCCCCCCTGAGGACACCAGGATTGATGGAGGCCCCGTACTGCTGCTGCAAGCAGGCATCCCCTACAACCTCACGTGCCGAGCCTTTAACGCCAAGCCTGCGGCGACCATCATCTGGTTCCGGGATGGGACGCAGCAGGAGGGCGCTGTGGCCAGCACGGTGAGACCCCGCATGCTCCCCACCCCCTCCTGGGCCTCATCCCAGGTCATCTTTCCTTCCTCCCTGAGTCTGACTCGGATGCAGATCGAGAAGGGGCCTTAAAGGTCATCTGGACCAACCGTCTTGTTATATGATTGGGAAAAAGAGGCCCAGAGAAGAGAAATGAATTTCCAGGTTCATGATGCCATTCAGTCCTGAGCAGAGACCAAGAACAGTAGTCAGAACAGCTACGTTAGGAAACACCCACTGTGTCAGGCGCTGTGGATGCGAAGCTCTCTGTGGACCGTGATTCTGACCCTCACAGGAGTTTCCTGAGTTAGTGTTATTTCCAACTCACAGCAAGGAAGCTGATGATCAGAGAGGTTGAGAGACTTGCCCCAGGTCACACAGCTGGCATGCGGCAGAGCGGGGTTTGTGCCTAGGTCAGACTGCTCTGCCCACCCTGCCCTCCACCTCCTTCCCCTCCTCTAGCTGGCTCATAGGCTGAGGAGGCAGGGATCGCTGTGTCCATTTCATAGATGAGCCTGTGGCAGAGAAAGGCAGCAGGCGACCTGTCCAGGATCACCTGGCAGAGTTCACGGGGATCTCCTGTTCTGAGCTCCTTCTGCCAGCTGCGGGCAAACATGTGTACCCAGCCCTTGGCTAGGAGCTGCACAGACACCTCCCCTGGTGGGCCTGTGAGGACCGCCCCAGGGCAAGCTGGGTGAGCTCCGCCCTTGACGCCTTGGGCAGCTCACTTCTCCTTGCCTCAGCTTCACCATTTGACAAACAAGAACTTGGCCTCCGTGGTGCTTGACTCTCTCACCACCAACGACTCTGTTCCTTTCCTCCTTCAGCGCTACATGTTTTGAAATATGTTGGCAACCAAACAAGCTGGTTTGTTAGTGGCACTTGTTGTCCACCCCCCTCTTTTACATTCATTAAAGCACTGGCTCTGCCAGGCAGCACAGGGAGCCAGTCTGCACCCAGGGGAAATGTGTGTAACTTTGGCTCATAGCGTGGCATGCCTTGGGCAGCCTGCAATAGGAGAACAGCCCCCGGGCTCCTTTGATCCACAGAGTCGGTATGATAAGTATGAGACTTAGGGCCTGTGAGCTCATTCCCTGCCCTCAAGGAGTTTACGGACCAGCAGGAGAGACCCAACTCAGAAAAACCCAGGCCCAGTGCCTAAGGGCAGGGCAGAACGAGCCCAGAGCATCGTGCAGGACAGGCTGCCTGCGAGGGGCACAGGTGCAGGCTGGGAGAGTCCTGGGGCCTGAGGTGGCCGAGGAAGACTCAGCAGAAGAGGAGGGACTTGAGCGGGACTCAGAGAATTCCAGGAATCAGGCTCAACCAAAACCATGAGGCAAAGTTGGCAGCCCACAGAATTAGCTCTGATGCAAACTATGGACAGGCGTTAGTAGTAACCTGTCAATATTGGTTGTAATACACAGATCACACTAATGGGTCATGTTAATAACAGGGAACCGGGGGTTGGGGGGGTGAGGGAAGAGGGCACATGGGCATTCTCTTTCAATTTTTCTTTTTTAAACTTAAAACTTTTCTGAAAAATAAAATCTACTCATTAAAAACAAAACAAAACCCAAGGAGAGGTTGGGTCTGGGGATGGGGCTGAGCTTTAGGTTAAAGCGCCCTCCAGCGGAGTCCGGCTCGGAGTCCGCCATCCTGAGAGCAGGGAGGGGCTCTTAGCCTGACCCTGCCTTCCACCTGGTCCCACCCCAGGAGCTGCTGAAGGACGGGAAGAGGGAGACCACCGTCAGCCTGCTGCTCATCAACCCCACAGACCTGGACATCGGGCGTGTCTTCACCTGCCGAAGCATGAACGAGGCCGCCCCCAGTGGCAGGGAGACCTCCATTGAGCTTGATGTGCACCGTGAGCGGGGGCCCGGGGAGAGCAGGGGGCGGCGGGGGCGGGAGATGTGGGTACCTCGGAGAAGTCAGCAGAATCCTCCAGGGGCCCAGGACAGGCTCACTGTCTGCATCTGTGAGGGTTCCCTGGTTTGACCCAGGGGCGCTGAGGACTGGTGAAGAGGCATCTGTGAGTCAAGCCCTTCCCGGGTCTGAACCAGAGTGTGGCTTTGGGCAATGATTTAATCTCTCTGTGCCTCAGTTTCCAATTCTGTATACCTGCAGGAAATAAAATGCAGGCCTACAACTCCTTAGCCAAAATTCCAAAATAACAGAGATTTGGTAGCAAAACCTGAACTGAGGCTCTTCGTAGTCTTAATCTGAATAGTCGTACGTTTCGCTGCAGAGGGATTACTGTATTGGCCATGGGTGTGGCCCGGGCCCTGCTGGAGGTCTGGCATGGTCAACAGCCCAGGCACACTATTACCTTCCTAAGATTTGAAAAATTCCAAATTCTGAAACACATGGTTTCAGATAAGGAATGTGGGCCTGTACCTGCTTCTCAGGGTGGTGAGCATTAAATGAGATAGAGTGTCAGAGCTTCTAGCATGGAGTCCGCCAGCTGGTATGTGCTCCATAAATGACCTCTGCCCTGGGGAGGGTTGGATCTGGGCAGCAGTTGGAGAAATGCCCCGCCCCCAGCCCTTTTAATGAGCCAGGGGAGCCCACACTGACATCTAGTGGCCACCACTGGCCTTTACACCCATTGACTAATCTGTCCCTTTGGTATCATCCTTGATCATCACTCTAGATGGCCCCCCAGCGTCCATGGGGGATGTGGGTGAAGATGGAGAAGACAGGTTTATTTATTGGAGCTGGCACACTGCCAACGCAGACTCCCAGATCTGCACACGGTGCCCGAGCGGATGCGCCAGGGAGAGAAAAGGAAACCGGCGGCACAGAAAAGACCCTGACTTCCTGTCCCCTGTTTTGCAGACCCTCCCACGGTGACCCTGTCCATCGAGCCACAGACGGTGCAGGAGGGCGAGCGTGTTGTCTTTACGTGCCAGGCCACAGCCAACCCTGAGATCCTGGGCTACAGGTGTGAGGAGCAGGGGGTGGGGCACTCTGGGGAGGGCAGTGCCCCTGGATGTGGTGAGTGGTTCCAAGCCCTAACCCCACCCTCACCCCCACCCTCCGTGTTGCCTCTTCCCCCAGATGGGCCAAGGGCGGCTTCTCCATTGAAGATGCCCATGAGAGTCACTATGAGACAAATGTTGACTATTCCTTCTTCACGGAGCCTGTGTCCTGTGAGGTTTACAACAAAGTGGGCAGCACCAATGTCAGCACTTTAGTGAATGTCCACTGTGAGTAGCTGCATGTACAGGGGCGGGGGCAGAGGGCCGGGTGGGACCTGGGGCGGAGGGAGAGGCCTATAAAGGGCCTGGGTGGAGTGGGGAGGCTCCATGAGGCTGAGGAGACGGGGAAGAAACGCGGGGCGGGGGGTGGGGGGGGTAGCAGGGCCGAGAAAGAGAAGGCCGCTGATTGGAGCTGACCCCATGGCACCGAGACCCTAACGACCGCTGCCCTCTACCTCAGTCGCCCCCCGGATTGTGGTTGACCCTAAACCTACGACTACGGACATTGGCTCTGATGTGACGCTCACCTGTGTCTGGGTTGGGAATCCCCCCCTCACCCTCACCTGGACCAAAAAGGACTCCAACATGGTAAGCCCCTTGCTGCCTCTCCAGGGTGCTGGGAGGCAAGAGCTATCTAGGGAGGGGCAGCATTCGTTTTCAAGTCGAACTTGGGCTATTTCTAAGGTCTTGGGACTTAGAGGACAAGGACAGTGCTTGCGCTCAACTCCCACCCCTCCTCCAAGAACAACTGTCCGGTTCAGGGGCCCTGGGAGGGGCCTGCTGGCGTGTGTGGGAGGAGGGGGAGGGCCTGAGGGGAGGCGCTGGGCTGGCAAAGGATGTGGCGAAGGCTGCATCCAAGGTGGGGGGCTGGAGAGGTCACGGGAGAGGGAAAGGCTGAGTTCACAGCCCTCCAGAGACCGGCATTGAGCAGTTGGGGCAGAAGAGGGACTTCAGGGTGAAGTTGTCACTAGAGCAGATCATCGGAGAGACGCATCCTCTGTGACCTCATCGCCCTCTGGCCCACCTGCCTCTGTCTGCCCGTGTAGCGCTGGTGTGTTTAAATGCCAACCTGTTTAGAGCCGGGGGAGGGACCAGACAGACTCCTGACCCTGCCTCCCTTCTGGGAACTCACTTGTGGCCCTTCCTGCTTTCTCTCCAATACATCCAATGCGGGGCCCCCCCGGACCTAGGGGCCCAGGCCTCCTGGCTCCCCACCCGAGGCTGCTCTCTCTGCCCAGGTGCTGAGTAACAGCAACCAGCTGCTGCTGAAGTCGGTGACCCAGGCAGACGCCGGCACCTACACCTGCCGGGCCATCGTGCCCCGCATTGGAGTGGCCGAGCGGGAGGTGCCGCTCTACGTGAACGGTGAGTGGCCCTCGAGGGACTGGGCCCGGGGGGCAGGTGCTGCGGCTCCCAGCTGACCCTGACTGCGTCTTCTGCTTGCAGGGCCCCCCATTATCTCCAGCGAGGCCGTGCAGTACGCTGTCAGGGGAGACGGCGGCAAGGTGGAGTGTTTCATCGGGAGCACACCTCCCCCAGACCGAATTGTGAGTGCTGGGACGCACGGGGCGTGGGGCAGTCAGCACCTGCTCTCCGGTCCTCCAACTTTAGGTCCCTCTGTCCCTTTCCTTGCTCTGACCTCGGAGACCCAGCCACAGACGCTCCCACCACCTCTCTGACTTGTGTGACCCTGATCCAATTGCTTAGCGTTTGAACCTCAGAATCACCCTAACATGGGGCACGTGACAAGTAACAGGACAGCAGGACAGCAGGGGTGGAAGGCCAGAGGGCGCCCTCTCGAGGTTCATGGTCAGTTCCCCAGGCACCACTCTTTTATTTTATTTTTTAATTGATTTCAGAAAGGGAGGAGATAGAAACATCAATGGTGAGAGAGAATCATTGATCGGTTGCCTCCTGCATGCCTCACACTAGAGATTGAGCCTGCAACCAGCATGTGCCCTGACTGGGAATCGAACCTATAACCTTCTGGGTCATAGGTCGATGCTGAACCAATGAACCACTCTTGCTCTCCTCCCTCATCTCCTTCCTTTCCTCCTGATCTTTCCTTGCTCCCTCCTCTGCCTCTCCTCTCAGCCCTGCCCAGCAGCTCTCCTTCCCACCCCGTCCCACAGCCACTCCCCTCCCTTCTCCTTCCTCTCCACCAGCTCCCACACCACCCCCCTCCTCCTCTTCCCCACACCATGAGCCATTAATTTCTTCCGTGGCCATTAACCGTCAAACCCCTCATCACATTTAATAACCATTTGGCTGCCTGCAGGGCTGCCCAGGGACACTTCATTACCACGGCTGCCGAACCAGGAGTGGCCCCGCTCCCGGGGGCTTTGCTTCCAAGTGGGGACAGCTGATCCTGGACGGGAGCCAGTTCTCGGCCAGCACCACCCCTCACGCTCCCCTCGGGGGGAGGGGACACATGGGGACTGCCCTCCGGGAGCCCAGGGGTGAAGGAGCCTGGGACCCCCTCTCCTGTGAGAGCTCTTTATGAGCGTCTGTGGCTGGGTGTCCCGAGGCAGTGGCAGGTTTGCGCGGGGTTGGCTCTGGGTTAGGGTACAATTGAAGGACTGGCTTATGTGGAAGAAACCTTGTTGTCCAGTCTGGTCCCCTCACGTCACAGGTGAGGAAACAGCGGAGAGGGAAGGGAGGCCACATGGGGACCCACAGGGAGCGCCGTGTTCTTGACTCCCCCACCCAGGGCTTTTTCTACAACATCAGGGGTCCCCAGATGGTGCACCCACGTCACATACATTGCATGGGATCCTTATAAAAACACCGATTCTGCCCTAACCGGTTTGGCTCAGTGGACAGAGCGTCGGCCTGCGGACTGAAAGGTCCCAGGTTCGATTCTGGTCAAGGGCATGTACCTTGGTTACAGGCACATCCCAGTGGGGGGTGTGCAGGAGGCAGCTGATCAATGTTTCTCTCTCATTGATGTTTCTGACTATCTCTCTCCCTTCCTCTCTGTAAAAAAATCAATAAAATATATTTTAAAAAACCCCACCGATTCCGCCCTTGCTGAGTGGCTCCGTTGGGTGGAGCATTGGCCCGCACACCAAGAGTTTACGGGTTTGACCCCTGGTAGGGACACATATGGGAGGCAGCCGATCGAAGTTTCTCTCTCACACCAATGTTTCTCTCTCCCTCCCTCTCTAAAAATCAATAAAGATATTCCTGGGTGAGGATTAAAAAAAAAAAAAAAAAAGAGGTTCCTATTTAGGAGATAAGTCCCAGGAATGGGCATTTTAAAGAACGTCCCTAGGTATGTCTGAATGTCTCTGGCATACGTTTCAGTCATGTGTGGAAGCCACTACTCCTCCTGGACTGGAGGTTCAATGCCTAGGTCTGAGGCAGTGGGTGTCAGAGTGACTTAGGCTTGTGGCAGGGTGTGTTGGGCTGGGCTGTGTGGCACACAGGGCACACGCCTTGAGGAAGGGTGAGGTGTTCTGACCTCCTGCCCCTCTCTTACCCTCCTGTCCTCCCCACAGGCGTGGGCCTGGAAGGAGAACTTCCTGGAGGTGGGGACCCTGGAACGCTACACTGTGGAGAGGACCAACTCCGGCAGCGGGGTGCTGTCCACACTCACCATCAACAACGTCATGGAGGCCGACTTTCAGACCCACTATAACTGCACTGCCTGGAACAGCTTCGGGCCGGGCACCGCCATCATCCAGCTGGAGGAGCGAGGTGACAGCGGTGCTGGCTGGTGGCCGGGGCGCCGGACGGCCTGGGGTCCTGCTCCCTCCTCTCTCCCGGGGCGGGGCTCAGAGGGAGATCACTGGCGTGGGCCTCCCCACTGGAGCCTGGCCTATTGCCTAGCGGGGGAAAGCCACTTACTTTTTGAAATGTGTGTTGTGCATCTGTTATATGCCAGGCCCCAGGCTAGGGCTGCAGGGACCAATGTGCACGTGGTCCCTGCCCTCAGGAACGTTAGTGGAGGAACTTACGCAGTGGCAGCAAATGACTTCAGCTGGAGGAATGTCAAGTAATCTGTGAAAGGGAACAGCCTACCTCACTGGGTTGGTGTGAGGATTACAGGACAGAATATTTATAAAATACCTGGCATAGGACAGATGCCCAGGGAGTTCCGGTTCCCCACCTCCTCAAGGATCCTTAGTCTGATGGGAGACACGTTCCCTCCCCCGAGGCACTTCTAGTATAACAACAACAGGCATTACCTTTGACCTTTTTGGAAGTTTTTATGTCTGAAGAGGGAGAAAGGCATATATATATATACACTCACACTGAGTGGCCAGATTATTATGACCACCTGATGTTTGTAGGCAAATTAGCTATAATTTCCTGCTGAAGTTGCTAGAGGGCCAGACCATTATAAACGTCTGAATAGCACAACATACCTAAGTATCGTTGCTGATCAGGTTCATCCTATCATGTTGATGGCATATCCCAATGGAGACGGCTTCTTCCAACAAGACAATGCGCCATGCCACGGTGCTCATATTGTGCAGGAGTGGTTTCAAGAACATGAGGGAGACTTTACCTTGCTTAGCTGGCCCCCACAATCACCAGATCTCAATCCAATTGAGCATTTGTGGGACGAAGTTAAAAGAGCCATCAGGCAGCTGGTTCCACAGCCATCAAATCTCACAGAACTGGACAGTGCTATTCATCAGGCATGGTGTCCGATTCCTCGAATCACCTTTCAACATCTCGTGGAGTCAATGCCAAGAAGAATCGCCGCAGTATTGAAGGCAAACAGTGGCCCAACGCAGTACTGATGGGGTGGTCATAATAATCTGGCCACTCAGTATATATACACACACACATATATAACTAGCCATTTGACATGGGAGATGGGAATAACAGGATCCATCAGTTCTCAGCTGAAGGTGCCAGCAAGGAGGTGGTGGAGGAAGAGAGTAGAGAGTAAGGCAGAGCTCAGCAGGCCAGGCTCTGCAGAGGAGGGGCCTTGACCCATCCAGGACTTCCGGAAGGGGAGAGAAAGCTGGAGTCAGAGTCCCAGGTGCTTCTCAGCTCTGGGGGGCAGGGAACCAAAGTGGGCTGTTGGATGGTGGGTGGGTGCAGAGGGGGCCTTCCCGATGCTGAGGTGGTGGAGGAGGTCGGAACACAGGTGGCAGATGGGAGAGTTTGGAGACAGCTGACCTCAAACAGCCCAGCCAGCAGGGAGAGACCAAGGCTCATAGGAAGGGGGGACAGGAGAGGGACAGACGGACCGGACCACCAAGGCCAGGGTGGAGGGGATGCCCCAGAAGCTAGGATAAGGTATCACCACGCCCTCCACTCTGCTCAAGCTTAAGCTCTGGCCCAAACCCAAACACAATGCAGGCCTTCCTCTAAAATCCCACCTTTACGTAAGGCAACCCCAGCACAATCCAGGGGAGCCTGCGGCTGTGGCCAGCCTGGTCCTCGGCCAGCACTGAGCTCAGAGCCCCAGGGAGGTGAGGCTCTGTCCTTACCGGCTCCTTTCCTTTCTCATCTGAAGAGGTGCTGCCTGTGGGCATCATCGCCGGAGCCACCATCGGCGCGGGCATCCTGCTCACCTTCTCCTTCGTGGCCTTGGTGTTCTTCCTCTACCGGCGTCGCAAAGGCAGTGAGTATGGCCCGTGGCCCGGCCCTCCCCGCCCACCCCAGGCCTCCAGAGGCAGGGCCTCGCGCCGAGGGGCCCGGGGTGTGGCAGTTGCACTTCCCAGTCAAGGTGGGCCCAGAAATCACCCCTGTGAGGCTGGCAGCGAGCGTCCAGGCCGTCTCCCCTGTCCCAGGTCGCAAGGACGTGACCCTCAGGAAACTGGACATCAAGGTGGAGACGGTGAACCGTGAGCCACTCACCATGCACTCTGACCGGGAGGATGACACCGCCAGCGTTTCCACAGCCACCCGCGTCATGAAAGCCATCTACTCAGTAAGGGGCCTGCCCTGCCCTGGCCCACTCCCCTCGTCACACTCCTGGGACTGCCCCCCCCCTCCCCCCCAGTTCTCTAATAACCACTGCCCCTCGCTCCTCCCTTGGTCAGCTGGCCTTGGTCCACACACACACACACGCACATGCACATTTCCCACCAGCAGAAGCTAGGCGGGGGGGGCCCCTAGACTTCCTTTGCCTCCTCCTTTCCCTGCAGTGTCAGAATTGAAACCCCTAGAATTTTTCACTTCCAACTGCCTCATTGCTGGATCCCTGAGAGGGGCAACGAGCGAGCCGGATCCCGTTGTGTGTTAGTGACAGAACTGCGCTAGAGCCCAGGCCTCTGGCTTCTTCCCACCACATCTCAAGTCTTCACTGGGCGGGGGTACCAGCCTCAAGCCCACCCAGGACCCCGGCCTTTCCCATTAAGGATGGCCTCTGGGGGGTGGGGATGGGCTGCGTGGGGGGTAAGAGCCGGACTCCTAATGCCCACTCCTGCTGCTCTGCAGTCCTTCAAGGACGACGTGGACTTGAAGCAGGACCTGCGCTGTGACACCATCGACACCCGGGAGGAGTATGAAATGAAGGTGGGAAGGGGGAAGGGGCCGGGCCCTAGGGCTGGGGTGCAGGGGGTTGGGGGGGCGGAGGGTCCTGGGGCCTGAGGATGGGGAGGAGGGCAGGTCGGAGAGGGGAGGCAGGAGGTATCTGCTGGGAACACAGGGGCGATCCGAGGAAGCCCCCAGGGCCACGGCGAGGTAGGACACCCCGCCGCCAGGGGGGCGCCCTCCATCCGCCTCTCCCACTGCCCAGGACCCCACCAATGGCTACTACAACGTGCGCGCCCACGAGGACCGGCCGTCCTCCCGGGCGGTGCTCTACGCGGACTACCGCGCCCCCGGCCCCGCCCGCTTCGACGGCCGCCCGTCCTCCCGCCTCTCGCACTCGAGCGGCTACGCGCAGCTCAGCACCTACAGCCGCGCGCCCGCCGCCGACTACCCCGAGCCCGCGGCCCCCGGCCCCGCCGCGCCCGCCGGCGCCGACACGGCCAGCCAGCTGTCCTACGAGAACTACAGCTCCCACCCCTTCCCCGGGGCGACGGGGTACCCCACCTACCGCCTGGGCTACCCCCAGGGCCCCCCCTCCGGCCTGGAGCGGACCCCCTTCGAGGCCTACGACCCCATCGGCAAGTACGCCACGGCCACGCGCTTCTCCTACACGTCGCAGCACTCGGACTACGGCCAGCGCTTCCAGCAGCGCATGCAGACGCACGTGTAGCCCGCGGGGACCGCGTCGCGGGGAAGGGGCGGGCGGGCGTCTCTGCGGGGCAGAGCAGACGCGGTTCCCTGATATTCAGGGGCGTTGCTCGTCGCTCCTGTCCCCGACCAGCCGTCCTCCTTCCGCCGTGGCAGGTGGGGGACAGGTCTCCCCCGAAACACCCACCCGAGGTGCTGCCCAGCCTCCTGGGCCCGCCCTTCCCTCTGCCGCGGGAGGGTGTGTCTCTGACCCGCCCCCAGGGGGTGGGGCCGGGGAGGGTGAAGGTTGTGGAGAGCGGAGGGGGCACTTTTTGGCATTCCTATCCCTCCCCATCCCGCCCCTCTGGTCTCCCGGGCGGGCGGGCGTGCAGGGGGTTCCTGTGGGAGTGGTGGGCTCTGGCCTGGGGACATGCAGTGGAGGGTGAGTGGCGCTGGCACATAGAGGTGGAAGCAGGATGGCCTGGCCCGTCCTCTGTCATCTGCATTTATACCCCGTGTACCCCCCCCCCCCCCCCCCCCCCCCCCCCCCCGCCTCAGGACTACAGAACGGCCCTGGGGTTTATTTTACCTCTGTCTAGAGAACAGCCCTGGCACTGAGTTCAAATCCAGCCCTCCTCCAGTGAGATGAAAATGCCCGCCATCCCGGCTGCCCACTGCGGACGCCCGTCTGTCAGTCTACAGGGGGATCCAGGTGTCCCCATAGCTGCCCCCTTTCCTTCCCTGTGCTGGGCTGGCCAGACATGTCAGGGGTCACCGTGGAAGAAGGAAAGGCCAGGGACCATGTCCTGACTCACCAGCAAGACGACTGTGAGTGACCTAGCAGTTTCCAGAACCCACGCCAGGGGAGCCCACCCACGCCCCTTCTCTCCCCAGTCTGCCCCACTTCCTGGTTTGAATTCCTGCCTGGGGAGATGTGGGTGAGAGGGAAGCAGTACTGTAGGCTATTTTTTTCAAAGAAAAACAAAACAAAACCCCAACAACAATAAACATCTCATTTGGGGGAAAAAGGTAATAAAGCTGTAGGGGGTCCCCCGCCCAAATAGAAGTCCCCGTGGGAAGGAGTGGGCACCTGCTCTCCACCAGATCCCTGGCACCGACCATTCCTCTGTCTCCGAGCACTTTGACTCTGTTTTTAAACATCCCGTGGCGAGACCTGGCTTGCGGATGGGCTCCGACAGGCTTAGGGAGGGGACTGGCTCTCAGACACCCGGTACCAGCCCAAGCCCACGGCTGCCTGGAGGCCACCTTCCGGGGGGTGGGGGGAGATGTGCTCTTCACACAGGCTTTGCTTAAGCGTCTTTTTTCCCCTCTTGGATCAATCCTATTCCTCCGCTTGCAGTGCCTTGAGCTCGGGTTGGCCGGCCCTGTGGGGGAGACTTGCAGGGAGGGGGCATTCTGAGCCCCAGACACTGACAAGTGTTGGCAGATTTTAGGGGAGAGAGGGGTCAGGGCGCCTGGTAAAAGGCAGGGCCGACTGGGTTAGGTGGCTCAGAGGGCACTGCAGGCAGCCGTGGCCCATGCTGACACGCACACAGTCCCCATGGCTCTCAGCCGCCGCCTGCTAACCAAAGAGAACCAGCACTCCAAAGAAAACCCGTGTGGACCTCCCCCTCCCCAGAGCAGGGCCTGGAGTGCACCCCAACTCGCTCAGCCCTACGACACAGGTGGGGCCTACTGTGTGATGCCCAGAATGCGCTTCGGCCTTTCTCGTGGTCGCCATTCATGATCAAGTTCGCTTTCATGAGTTACGCGCCCATCGGCCACGGGCCATCGGCACCCTTGGATGGGCCTGTGAGTGACATTCCTGGCCTCTGGCCTCCAGGAGGGGCCCGAGCCCTGGCGACCTGCCCTCTTGGAAACGTCCAGGCTCCTACCCGTACCCCCCCACCGGAAGCTGACACTGCCCTGCGCAGTCCTGGCGTGTGAGCTCAGTGAGAAGGCCTGTTAAGGATGCGGGTTCCTCCGCAAATTCATGCATCTTGATGATTTACAGAATCCAAAAGCGGGGGGTGATCTGTTAAACAGGAATATTCCAACAGTCGTTTTTGTTTGGGGTTTGGTCAGATTCTCCTGTTCCCCCCTTTTCAGTTGCAGTGTTGGGCCCATTCTGTTGAAATGATGGAGAGGAGGGGGCCCAGGTCACTGGGTCACTCAGCTGGTGTTGAGGGAGCATTCATCTTCTGAGGCCTGAGACAGAGCCGCTTCACTGTTCGCTGTCCCTTAACCTTCACTGGGGCCTCCTGGGTACCAAGCAAGGGAGGCATTTTCCTGCCCAGCGACCACTTACAAGGGGAAGCCTGCAGGCTGAGGTGTGGGGACTGGGGGCAAGGCCTGAGGACAGCTGAGCCCTCTGTGGCGGGGCCTGTGGGAAGGGCATGTGGCCGACACACAGGGCACTGGCCGGCCACCTTCCGGGGGGTGGGGGGAGATGTGCTCTTTTTCAAATTTGTCAGCACTTCTGACAAATTCTGGATCTGGAAGCGGTTCTTGTGCTGCTGGGTGAGCCACTGTTTCTTCGTGGACCACTAAATCCTGGACCCCTCAGCCCACCCACAGAGTTTGCATTAAGCAAAAACCTTAAGTCAGAAAGGAAGTGGCCAGGGGTTAGAGCAGTGCTGTTGTTTTGCTTGGGATGGAATGATCGGTTTGACCACCGTCTCCAGGCCTCCTGGCGCTGTGTCTTCTCACCCAGCATCACTGAGGCAGCCTTCCTGCTTTCCAGGGTGGAGCACACGGCCCTGGGGCCTCTGCCCCCGGGCCCTCTCCTTAACCAGTTGGCACTCTGTTCCAGCCTCAAGTCCTGGGCTCCTTAAAATGGAATCAAGTAGTCTGTCACTATGGGGTTTGCAGAAAATGCTGTTAAAACCAAGACCCCAGCTGGACTAAACTGGCTTAGTTACTGCCTCTCTGCTGTGTGGACACTGCCCCACTGCTACACTGCCAAGGCCCGCCTCAGAGTCCTGGCTTCTCTGCCACTTCAGTGCCCTGTGTGCCGGCCAGGGGACTGCCCTGCCTCTGCAGGCCACCGCATGCTGGGGACTCACTAGGAAGGCATCTGTGAAGCCCCTGGCCACGGGGGACCAGCGAGGAAGTGATAATGAAGTGCACAGACCCAGGGATGCCATTGGGAAGGCATTTATTTATTTTTGTGAGGAGGCTATAAAATTAGCATTTAAATATCCCATTCCCTTCTCTCTGCCTTCCCTCCCCAGCTCCCCCTCCCTCTTTCTCTCGCCTCCTGGAGGCCAGCCTCCTGAAAGGCCTCACCTTGGTCAGCTTGTCCTGACCTTTCACCTCTGGCCTTGAGGAGAGGACAGAATCCCATTGTCCTGCATCACTGTGAGGGCCAGGGCCTGCTCCCGGAGACATTTGCTGTGCATATTGGTGGTTCCGGTACAAGCCTGCTCTTAAAAACAACTCTGTTTGCATGTAACTCACTCATTCTTACCAGTCTTCTGCCCCCTGCTGGCTTTGTGATGGCCCAGCCGGTGGTCTTGTCAAGTGTGGGGGGGCCATGGGCTCCTCTGTGAGCTTCTGGAGATCTTGAGATGCTGCCCCTGTGAATACCCCCAACTCGGGAGAGAGCAGCCCAGGTGCCAGTACAGTCAAACTCTCCGCTCACTCTCGTTAGCAATAGTGACTCAGAAGATTGGGCTGCTTCCAATTTCACCAGAAAGAGATCCAGGGCCCCCTGTGGTCACATTTTCTATCCCAACCATTCTTGGGGTTACAACCTCCATTTCTGGCTCCAAAAGAATTTTCCCCACCCGAACCCCAATACTAAATGGATCCATGATAATTAAAAGAAGAGAGAAAAATATTTTTGTTAGGACAGACCATCGTAGATTTTTAGCAATGTGTATCTGTGTGTCCTTCACAACTTTTCCTATTCTGCCTTTTTTTCATTTTCCTTTTTTAAAAAATATTATGTACTATATTTTTAGTCTCAAACACACTATATATTATATATATTTAATTTTTATATATAAATATAAATGTTCTAAAAAGTACCATGTTTTGTGTTATTTATGCATGAACAGCTCCGGATACTTCAAAGCTTGCTGATTTGGGGTGAAACGGTCCAAATGTTTGGAAAAGATAGGAGATTTTTGGATTGAGATCGCAGACATCGTATTTGTGTCACCTCCAGGCCGTGGGCAAGCACATTTTATCCAGCGGTTTGTGACTTGCAGAACCCTGAGGCCAACTATGGCAGTTCAGGGACAAACAGCTCAAGCCTCCGTGCTTTGGGGACACAGCACCCAAAGGCTCTATGCCAAGTCTGATTACAGGATTGGAAAGGGGGAAACTGAACCAGGGATTGAGATTCCAAAGGATTTTTAGAGAGAGTGGAAGGGAGGGGGAGAGACAGAGAGAAACATCGATGTGAGTGAAACATATGGATTGGTTGTCTCCTGCACACACCCCAACCAGTGATCCAGCCCACAATCCAGATTCATGCCCTTGACTGGAATCGAACCTGGGACCCTTATAGGCCGATGCTCTATCCACTGAGCCCAACCGGCGAGGGCAGATAATGTTTTTGAAAGCTATAAATCACCAGAGAGATCCAAAGGGTTTGTTGTTTTTCTCATCCAGTTACCAACCAACCAAACTAGAACTATTCCACAGTAGCCTCTTTGTACACAAAGGACATGGGACATAGAGTCAGAGAGAGGGATGAAAGCTGAGAAGATACTTCTGAGGTAATGCAACCCATTCCCAAGAAGGTTGGTGTCCATAGCCCCAAGCTACTGCTGAGGGGGGGACAAGGAGCTGGGGGGCTGCAATTTGGAGGCCCTTGTCCAGGACCAAGAGCCTGTAGGTAGCCCAAGGCAAGTCCAACCTGTTGGGAAAGAGGCCCAGGTACAGGGGGAATCTTGAGGCTGTAGCCAGGTAAGTTGAACTGGCACAGGTAATACATGGCATGGTAGTTGGAATCCAAAAGCAAACAGAATAGGGTAATGGGGGGGCCGCGAGGGGGGACAAACAGGAGAATAAGCCAGTTTATGCAAACATGGAGGCCCAGGTGAGTTCTGTCAGGCCAAGGAGTGTTAGCTAGGGTGCTTCCTGTGCTGTGTCCTAGAGCAGTGATGCTGAACCTTCTGAGCTCGGCGTGTCAGCATTTTGAAAAACCCTAACTTAACTCTGGTGCCGTGTCACATATAGAAATGTTTCGATATTTGCAACCATAGTAAAACAAAGACTTATATTTTTGATATTTATTTTATATATTTAAATGCCATTTAACAAAGAAAAATCAACCAAAAAAATGAGTTCACGTGTCACCTCTGACACGCATGTCATAGTTTGCCATCACTGTCCTAGGGTGCGTCTTATTCCTCGCTGCATCCCCAAGCCCAGGGCAGGGCCAGCGGTGGACACCTTAGGACAAGTTTGTGAGCTCCGTAGGGCCCCACAGGAGGTTCCAAGGAACCAGGCCCCATCTCTTCTCGAGGCACAAGACAGGCCACAGGAGCGCGTGCCCTGTATCAGGCCTCTTCCCGAGCCAGGGGCCCAAGCCCCTCCTTTATGTCACCCTAGACCAGTGGTCGGCAAACTGTGGCTCGCGAGCCACACGCAGCTCTTTGGCCCCTTGAGTGTGGCTCTTCCACAAAATACCGACTTCTGCGCATGGGCCACGAAGTTTCAATCGCACTGTGTGCGCCTGCACGTGGTATTTTGTGGAAGAGCCACACTCAAGGGGCCAAAGAGCTGCGTGTGGCTCGCGAGCCGCAGTTTGCCGACCACTGCCCTAGACTGAGCACAGGTAATGACACCAACAACCCCTTTGTCACCATTCTTTGCAGCTTTAAAAGCCACCCCCTTACGAGAGTTAGTCTGCCCAAAGCACAAACATGCTCCTGTCTGCACTTTTGCACCAAAGTGTGAAAGTTCAAGGTCCCCAAGAAACATGAATTCCCAAAGGATCCCCTCATTCTGCCTTCCCTTTCACCTCCCGACATTTCAACACAGTCGATGGAATTGTGCCTTGTTTGGAGTAACCCTTGCCCTTCCCTGCCCCTCTGTGCTTTTGGCCAAGCTCTTCCCTCAGCCTGGAATGCCCAGGCCCTTTCACCTTTCCATTTGCACATTTTACTTCCCTCACTCAAAGGCCATCCCCTTCCAGGAAGCCTTGCCTAAGCCCCAGGACAGGTGGGCTGAGTCCTGCTTACCTCACTTAGACTTACCTGATTGCGTCACAGGGGTTTGTGTGAGACACATTAGCATTAGCACTTCCTTCTTAAAATAAGGGCATTGGAGGGCGGAGAGCAGGCGTCATTTATTTTAGCATCCTCATCATCCAACAGAGTGGCATATAGCTGCTCCGTATGTGCTAGAGCAGCCGTGGGCAAACTACGGCCCGCGGGCCGGATCCGGCCCGTTTGAAATGAATAAAACTAAAAAAAAAAAAGACCGTACCCTTTTATGTAATGATGTTTACTTTGAATTTATATTAGTTCACACAAACACTCCACCCATGCTTTTGTTCCGGCCCTCCGGTCCAGTTTAAGAACCCACTGTGGCCCTCGAGTCAAAAAGTTTGCCCACCCCTGTGCTAGAGGAATGCAGGGATGGAGGGAGAGAGAAAAAAAGGGGGAGGAGGAGGAACAAACCCATAAATGCAATGCATCAAGGCAGTTTAGCCCAGGAGTCGCCTGCTTGATGAAGCGGTATAGCCACACCGATAGGCTTGGCCGGGACTTACTAATCCTGGGTTCTCCCTCCCCGAGTTCCCTGGCAAGGCCTACCTGACTAACCTGGGCCAATGTTCTATAAAGAGAAGTAACGTGTTACTTCCAAACCAAAGCATGTAATCGCTAGTGCGAGACCTGCCGGCTCTTCGCCATAGCAACAGGAGCTCATTATTCCAGGCGGTGCAGCTCCATGATGGCGGGTCCCTCTCTGCCCGGGATCCCAAGGGACTGAGGGAAGCGGAGACCCTCTGCCAACCCGTGAGGAACATGCCCTTTGAGAAAGAAATGAGTCTTTGTTTTGTTAACGTACTGACGTTTTGAGTTGTTTGATGTGGCAACATAGCACATCCTGATCAATACAGAGCCTCGCCGTCTGCTCCCACCTGGCCTCAGGTAAGTTACTTTACCTCTGCATCTCACTTTTCTCCTCTGTGAAATGGACCGATGATAGCTCCTATCCCATGTGCAGTGCTTAGCCGATTTCCTAGCACAGAAGTGCTCAGTGCACATTACCTTCTGTTAGCCTGGAGCGGGTGGGGCGGAGCGGGTATTTTCTCCTTCCCCTTTGCCTCTTTTCTTTTCTTTCTTTCTTTTTTTAAAAAATATTTTTATTGATTTCAGAGAGGAAGGAAGAGGGAGAGAGAAACATCAATGATGAGAGAGAATCATTGATCAGCTGCCTCCTGCACGCCCCCCACCGGGGATTGAGCCTGCAACCTGGGCATGTGCCCTTGACCGGAATCAAACCTGGGACCCTTCAGTCCACAGGCCGACACTCTATCCACCGAGCCAAACCGGCTAGGGCTGCCCCTTTTCTTAGAGACATCATGAAAGATGTCAACAATTGTCCAGGGGTTATGAAATGGGCATGAACTCTGGTTAAATTCCCCGCAGTGCCTCATGGAACAGCAGGTCAGCACACCTTTCTGAGCTTTCTCTTATTTGTAAAAGTTTTGAGCACTCAAGGAGATGAGCTAGACAAGCACCCTTTGCCAGTTACTAAGTGCTACTCAAATGGGAGTTGATTTCTTTGGTCTGTTAACACTGCCTCACCCCAACCCCAGCCCGTCTCCACTTTGCAGCATCCCACAGCGCACAGCTCACTGCCACCAACACACTCTCCCCCCTACGCACGCCCACTGTGTGCCGGCAGCTCCAGCGCTGACCTGATAGGAGAATGTGCCCACCCAGATGAGCACAGAGTCTATCTTATCAGCCCCCAGGGTCCGAAAACCAAAAGACCAGCTCTTTGCAAAGCAAGATTCTGGGGGAGAAGAACGATCGCTTCATGGCCACGCACTTTCCCATTTCCTTCCTCATGTAATTAGCTGCAGAGCGGTCTCCTGGGGAGAGCAGAGCATCCACTCCCAGAATCGAACCCAGGAGTGTTGTCTGCTTTTCCTCCCCACACAGTACTGCTCTCCTGATGGTCGCTATGCAAACACATTCTGCATTCATTGGCAATCAGGGGAACAGTTCATATTTTGAGGCTCACATCATGCGTTACCTCCCCAAAGGGCAGTGGTGGGGACTTCTTTCTAAACAGTATCATGCCGATGTCCTGGTCTGGCACCCTGTCATGCTGGAGCCTGATGGGTGGCCAAACCTTGTCTTCTCAGAGCCCTCACCAGAAGAGATGCTCAACAATCTCAAAAGTGGAAGGCACCTCTGGGGCCTCCTGGCCCAGCCATGGACCCAAGGCAGGAGCCCTTCTTCTGCCTCAGGGACAAATGGGCTCTGCATGGAGCCATCGGGGGACGCGAACAGCAGGGCGGCTTTTCATGGAGTTTGGACTTTGGAACCTGCATGTGTGGGCTTCTCTCTAGCTTCGTCAGGCGCCATCTCTGTGCCTTTGGGAAAATGACTTGACCTCTTTGGGACTCAGTCTCCTCACTTATGGAGATCATTTCTTCATTTATGCAAAAACTATTTATTGACTATTTACCGTGTGTCTAGTGCTATTCCATACCCTGGGGTTACAGCAGAAAACAACATGAAGTCCCTGCTCAAATGGCAGTTAACACTACAGTGGTGGTGGGTGTGGTGGGCAGTTAGGCAGGCCTGAGCAGAACGAGGACGATGGCCCAGGTACAGAAAGCCCCAGGTGCCTAACAATGGGCAAAACTGGGAAAACTAGGACCTCACCCCTGGGGTGACCTTCCCTCCCCTAGCATATCACTGGTCACGTGGCTTAGACCCTCTGACCTTTGATATTACTGGTCATGCGGCTTGGACCCTCCCCCGACCTTTCCTCCTTTGGCATGTTGCTAGTCATGTGGGTTAAACCCCCACAGAGGGGGGAACAAACAAGAGGGCCTGAGAACAGCCCTTAAGCATTAACCCCTCGGGATAATACCTAGGCCTTAGTTGTGTTTCAGCTCCAGGCCCAGAAAAGCAGCAAAACCAGCCAAGCGACCCCATGGCTGACCTCAGGACCAGCTGCCTTGACTGATGACCTCTGCCCTGGTGCTTCTCAATCAGCAGAGATGGAGACCCCAAAAGGACACATCTGAAAAGCTGATGGATATTCTGTTGGGATCCTCCCCTGAGACTTTTTGCATGAAGAAAGAAATGATCTCCATAAGTGAGGCGACTGAGTCCCAAAGAGGTCAAGTCATTTTCCCAATTAATACATCTATTAATTGGAGTACATTTCTTCTATTGATATTCTGTTGACAGGTGTGCTCTTTTACGGTGGGTGATCAGAAAAAGCTCAAGATGGAGAAGCCACACAGCTCTCTATGGAGCTTGCCTGCGCCTCTCCCCCAGGCGTCTTTTCCCTGCCCCTCTTTTCCCCAAGCTCTAACTGCCCTTCTTTTGCTTCTGTAACTTGTTTCCCGAGCCAGCTTCTTCTACAGTTCACTTCTTCTACTGCTGTGACTTTTTAAATAAACTTTCTCTTATAGTTTGAGTCTTGGCTCTGAATTCTTTCTTAGCCAGAACTCCAGTCCCAAGGTTGCTAAACCCAGGTCTTGACTCCACCGGTCTAACACCTGGTACCATTTTCAACACCAACAGTAAACAAATAAAGTGTGCCAGGTAGTGGTAAGAGTTGTGGAGAGACACAGGGCAGGTGGGGTCGATGGTGAGGGATGGTAGGAAAAGGGGGTGTGCTCTTTTACATTGGGTGATCAGAAAAAGCCTCTAATATAAGAGGACAGGGAAGCTTGGAGAAAGGATTCTGGGTAGAGAGAATAGCAAGTGCAAAAACCCGGAGGCAGAAATGAGTTTACAGGGCTGAGGACCAGCAAGGAGTCTGTCTGGGGGACTAGGAAGAGGTGGCAGGAAATCCCGTTAAAGCGATGGGGATGCCCTAACCAGTTTGGCTCAGTGGATATAGAGCGTTGGCCTGCGGACCAAGAGGTTCCAGGTTCGATTCCGGTCAAGGGCATGTACCTTGGTTGAGGGCACATCCCTAGTAGGAGGTGTGCAGGAGGCAGCTGATCGATGTTTCTCTCTCATCGATGTTTCTAACTCTCTATCCCTCTCCCTTCCTCTCTGTAAAAAAGAAAAAAAAGAGAGAGATGGGGATAATTTGTAGGCCCTTAAAAGAACTTTGGGGCTCCTTCCTGTTGGCAGACGCCGCTGAGTAAGCATCGTGGGAGTTTCCCCTCCCACAGTCCTCATGCCTCAGTCAGTCCCCTGAAGAGCTGGAACAGCTGCGGGGAGCTCTTCAGCAGAGCTTTGAGCTTTGAAACAGCCGATGGGAGTCCGAGGAGCCATCCTGAGCCATGGGGACGCTCACAGGCTGTGGGGACAAGAGATCCAAACATCAAGGGCTCTGGAGGCTCTGGTTTGTCACGAGGCCACTGTGGGGGAGGTGGATGCAGCCACGAGTGAGGGCCACAGGGGTGGACGGAAGAGTGAGGGACCGAGAGGGCTGTCTCAAGAGAAAACTCTCAAAGACTTGGTGCCCACTTATCGGGGGAAAGGTTTTGTCGGTGGTTGTGGAAGGTGACCCTGGAGAACTCACCGAGAGGTTGTTGTGAACAGCGTGGGGAAACTGAAGTGGCTGAAACCACGACTGGCCGGGGCAGTGGAAAAAGAGAGGCTTTGCTCTGGTGACCGTGACTCTAGGCAAGGCTGTCGTTCAGAAGCACCACACAGCGAATGGCCACAGCTGTGGAGGGAGGCGAGCCTGTCTAAGCAGACATGGCCAGTGCTTCCTCCGGCCAAAGTGGTTCTGGAAACTTCGGTGTTGCTCCTGGAGGTGGTTTTGGTGGGAATGACAACCTTGGCCGTGGAGGAAACTTCAGAGGTGGCAGCCGGGTGGTGGTGGAAATGGGGGTGTGGCAGTGGGGATGGCTGTAATGGATTTGGTAGCGATGGAAGTGGTTTTGGAGGTGGCAGAGGCTACAATGATTTTGGCAATTACAACTCTCCATCTTCAAATGTTGGACCCATGAAAGGAGGAAACCTTGGAGGCAGAAGCTCTGGCCCCTATGGTGGTGGAGGCCGTACTTTGCCAAACCACGAAACCAAGGTGTCTGGGCGGTTCCAGCAGCAGCGGTAGCTGTGGCAGTGGCAGAAGGTTTGAATTACTGCCAGGAAACAACGCTTAGAGGAGAGGAGAGCCGGAGAAGGGCCAGGGCAGCCACAGGCTGCAGCAATTTGTGAACTCAGCCAAGCACAGAGGTGGCAGGGCCTACCTGCCACAAAGAAAACATGGTTTAGACAACACTCATGTAAATGAGCGAAAACCTGAAGGACGATATTTGTGACTAATTGTAAACAGGTTATTTTCATTTCTATCCCGAGGAAAATGTAATGCATTCCAACCAAGGGTCTTCATGTAGATTTTTTGTTTGTTTGTTTGTTTTTTGCACCCATGCTGTTGATTGCTAAATGGAATACAGTGGGGCCTTGACTTACGAATGTCCCGACTAACGAGTTTTTTGAGATAGAGCCGTCTCTAGGCCGATTTTTTGCTTTGAGTTGCGAGTAAAATTCGGGTTACGAGCCAGCTTCAGATACCCCACCGCTAGTTGGCGCAGTGAACGTCACAGTGAACGCCACAACATCAGCCCAGTATCACGTGTTTCACTCGTTCACTTTTTGATTTGACATACGAGTAATTTGAGTTACGAGCTCTGTCACGGAACGAATTAAACTCGTAAGTCAAGGCCCCACTGTAGTCTGATCAGAATGCTGAATAAATGTGTCTTTTAAAAAAATTTAAAGGAAAAGAACTTGGAAGATAATGCTGGAATGGCAAAATGTAGTAAGTCAAACCATATGAAATTGCCCTTTTTGTAGGTCAGATATGGTTGAACATCAGGAATTTTATATGGTTCAGCCTAATAAATGGGAACATGCTGAATTACTAATTTGCTATTACCACTTTCTATTACTTGTCAGGATTAATTGGAATACATTTCTTCTATTGAGTATAAACCTGTCTCCTTGCAATTTTTACCCAATGGCTCTAATTCTGTCTTCAGGGCAATACTGAGTAATGGAGGGAAGAACCTTCCCCAAGCAGCCCTTTTGATATGGAAACAGAGTTGGCATGCTGCCATATCTCTTCTGAGTGAAATATTTCTGATTCTTCATTTATTTTATGATACGGTTTCCTGACTAATCCTCATCTTGCTCACTTTACCTTCTGAGTGAGTTTCAACCATTTGGGAGGACGTGGCAGCGTTTTCCACTGTGCCCTAGTCCCAAGGAGAATTCCTCACCTCAACCCACTAAGGTTCTCTCAACCGATGGTCATTACAACAGGAATCCAGACTTGAGGTGCAATGAAGAAGGAAACTTTAATCAGCTCAAATGTTACAGCTTGGCTATGAGGTGGCCCTGGGGCCAGGGGCCTCTAAGGGTAGACAGCGCTGCTGTCTGCTCTTCTCCGGTCCATGCTGGTCTGCTTTGTACTGTGCTCTGGTCTGGTCCATTCTGTGCCAGCCTGCTATGACCTGCATTGGTCTATTCCACTCTGCTCCTGTGAAACATCTTTGATGTTTCAACTCAGCCAGGGAAACACAGTCTTCAGTGAACAGGGAAAGTGGCTGCCAGAGCCAGAGGGGAGCTGGCTTAATATAGACAAAGGTCCCTACTCCCTCTCCAACCCCCTTGCCAAACCCGTCCCTGATTGGACTGCCGTCATGCAAATGAGGACTCCAAATCCTCACAGTTTGATTGGTCCAAAAAGCACTTTCCTGATTGGTCAGAATGGAGCTGCTTTGATTGGTTGGTGAAGAAGCTAGTGGGGATATAGCTGCACAACTCTCCTCAGTCTTAGTCCTTAAAATAGGATTCCAGGAACTCCCTTATAAGTCCTGGCTCAGATGGCAGGAACTGCAGGCAGAAAGGGCAGTGCAGAGGCTGGGAGTCCAGTGCAGGCTCATCCATGAAGTGCAGTTTGAATGAAGGCCTCTGTGCAGAAACGGCTGCCAGGCTTTGATTTTTTGTTTTGTTTTGAAATTTGAGCCCAGTTAAGCCACCAGGATCCCTTTTTAGTAGGCATTTTCTTCCTCAGGGTCCATAGTTCTCGGTACTCCTAACCTTCAATAACTATAGACACTGTCTTCTGGCTCTTCCCTAGGAGGGAGTGGCGGCCCTTTAACCTCCAATGGCCCTGAGAGCCATCCCCTCCATGGCAATGGGTGGTGGTGCCAGACTTTCAGACCTAAATTCCTAGAGGTAGGATAAGAGGGGTTCCCAGGTCCAGAAGCTTGGCTATGGTCAGGCTGGCACCACAACCTACATCTTCTGTATGTCCAAAAACTTGGAGTGCCCCATGTTCTGGGCCTTTTTGGGATTAAAAAATATATACATATTGATTTCAGAGAGGAAGGGAGAGGGAGAAAGATAGAAACATAGATGATGAAAGAGAATCATCGATCGGCTGCCTCCTGTAGGCCTCCAACTGGGAATTGAGTCTGCAGCTGGGCATGTGCCCAGACCGGGAATGGAGCCATGACCTCTTGGTTCATAGGTTGACACTCAACCACTGAGCCACACCAGCGGGGTCTTTTCACTTATTAAAACAAATTTTTTTCTTGCCTGGCTCTTTGGTCCTGGCTACATTTCACAAGAAGAAACTGGAGTTCCAGATTCCCCTTGGGAAGGGCAGCCCCCTCAACAAGGTAGAAAAAGACTGACCTCATGGCTCACGAGCCACCCCTTTCTTATGGGGAGACACAGCTCCCCAGTGCTGGGCACAGGCTCCTCTTGGATTTAAAGTCTCCATCCAGGTAAAAGGACCTCAGGAAATATTGGAAATCTGGTGAATTGAGGAGAAAAGCCTGGCTTCGAGTTCAGGCACATGGGCTGGTTGTGCTGATCTGCTTCAGGGGTCTGCGGTGTATCAATAATGCTGAAGTCCCCAGAGGGCAGGAAAGCGCATTCACATTTTTATCTGTCATAAATCAGAGAATTTCTAGGACCAGAACGGTATTGTCAAAGGCAGGAGATTAGACCCCTGGGGTCCATGATCCTGATGTATGTTAGGGGTGCCAAACTGGAGGAAACGAAGCAACTTGGATTTTTAGGAGAGTGTGTTTCCAGTGTCCTACACCAACTTTTCATTCAGGACACGTGGCTTCTGGGTCTCACCCGCCCATGGCAGATCAATGGCCAGAGGAAGGATCTAGGCTTCTGACCCAGGCTGTTCCACCCCAGCTTGTTTCCTTAGCACTGCCACTGACTCATTACACCTCTGACACCTCTGGGACTCCATAACCACAGCAAACAAGACTGTCTCACCCTCATTAAAGAACCAATCAACCTGGCTGATGTGGCTCCGTTGGTTGGAGCGTCATCCCGTATACCAAAAGGTGGGTTTGATTGCTGGTCAGGTCACATACCCAGGTTGTGGGTTAGATCCCTGGTCAGGCATGTTTGGGAGGCAACCAATCAATGTTTCTCTCTCTCTCTCTCTCTCTCTCTCTCTCTCTCTCTCTCTCTCTTTCTGTCTCTCTCTCTTTCACTCTCAAATCAATAAAAAATTAAAAAAACAAAAACAAAAACCAGTCAATTAGCAGTTATCTTCTCAGGGAAGTCCTCCGCCCATCATCCCTTGTCATCTCATAGGGCCCCTTCTCAGCCTCTCTCCCTCTCCATGTGCCCAGAGCAGCTTACCAAGGTACTGAGAGTTTAAACAGGAATCGAGGTGCCCTTCCTACTCCCCACAGTATGGTCATCAGCTAATACCCAATCTCCCGTCCATTCGCAGCAAAGCATCTTTAGACCCACGGCCTCTGCCTCTCGCACCTCTGCTGCCCCACCCGAGCGCACTACACTCTGTCTTCTGCTCCTGCCAAACCTCCAAATAGGTCTTGCTCCAGTTGCCAAACCCAATGGGCACCTTCTAATGATTTTCTTCTGTTACTGAATCATTTTTCAAACAAAAGTTAAATCATGACCATGCAAATATAAAGTGAACATGCGTCAAAATTGGTGTTTAATCATTTAATTAATGAGAGATCCAGTACAATGTTTTAAGCGGTTCTAAGAAAAATTCAGAATACCACACTGATATGGGCCAACCAGGAGTTCTGAAATGAATTTGCCAGTAAATGTAAAGCTGATCTGTCCCCAAGGCACTCATCAATTGCACGCTACCACAAACAACTAATTTGCATTTCTATGGACAAGAATCCTTTTCATGATCAGTTTTTCACAACTTACAGGATTGTAAAATAGCTGATAGACCAAGGCAGAAATCACCTTGGTGGGAAAGTTAGACAGAAGAACATCTATTTCCCCCCCACTTTAAAGTCTTTCTGACACTCCTTGACTTTTCTGCAGCATTTAACACCAATGATAGTCAACCTAAGAAATGTTCGAACCGATAGAGAATCTTTATGAGTTTCTGTGAGCCAAACTGACGACAAGTGCTGGAAAGCAAAACCTCAAAGAATTGAGAAAATGCTCTGGAAAATGGCAGTTCTGCACTCTGCCTTATACATTACAATCAAAAGAGAAGTTGTTAGTGGGTTACATGAAATCCATTGGTGATAGACTAGAGAGGCGGGAGAAAGCAAAGTGGGGAAACCTCTGGGGTTGGGTAAAAAGCAAAATGATAGACACATTCCTTCTTTACACAGGTGGGTACAGAACAGTTAACAGTCAACAATGAACATAACCGTGACAATGAGTGGATTTGTGGTCTCCACTCTTGTGTGGTGCCTGTGCTGGGAGGGATCTGACAAAAGGGAAACGCCTTTGTTTTTGCGAAGGCATGTTTATCAGGAATGTTATCCTAGATGCAACAAGACAACAGATAGTCTTAACTATGGTGAAGATTGACCCCCCCCCCCCCCCCCCGCCAGGGAAAATTACTGCCGTAGGACATGGCTAATCTCCGTGAACTGCTTTTAGTTTTAAAGTTTTTTTAATTTTTTATTCTAATTTGTTGTCGTTGTTGTTAATCCTCACCTGAGGATATTTTTCCATTGATTTATTTATTTATTTTTTTAGGGAGAGTGGAAGAGAGAGGTAAAGACAGAGGTAAAGATAGAGAGAAACATCCATGTGAGAGAAACACATTGATTGGTTGCCTCCTACATGAACCCTGGTCAGGGGAGGAGCCTGCATCCAAGGTACATGACCTTGACCAGATCGAACCCAGGACCCTTTGGTCAGCAGGCCAACCCTCTATCCCAATCGACCACTGTGCCCAATCGGCTAGGCCGTGGTCGCGAGTCACATGTGGCTCTTTGGCTCCTTGAGTGTGGTTCTTCCTAAGCCTTAGGAGTACCCTAATTAAGTTAATAACAATGTACCTACCTATATAGTTTAAGTTTAAAAAATTTGGCTCTCAAAAGGAATTTCAATCGTTGTACTGTTGATATTTGGCTCTGTTGACTAATGAGTTTGCCGACCACTGGATGAGGGCATTCAAAAGTTTTAATTTCAGACCATCCTATGTGGTTAAGTCTCTGAATCTGCAAGGCACCACGCAGGCCTCCCCTGAGCTTGTCAAGCTTAGTACGTGGCCCCCTTTTGTCCACATGACCATTCCTGAGACTCTTCCTGTTGTTTTGCTTTGTCACCTGGATTTCCCCCCACCTCGCTGACATTCAGTCTCAGCAGAAGTGTTTAAAAAATGTAGCTGTTCTTCAGTGTCTTGTCCTGGGCCTTCTTCTCCCTCTGCCCATACTTTTAAGGGTCACCTCATCTATTGTTTTGTCTCTAAGCCACCACGGTCATGTTGATGACTCTCAAACCTCCATCTCCAGCACCGCGTCCTTCTCAGCTGCAGGTCGCATACCCTCCAGCACCTCAAATGCAACATGCTCTGCCTACAAAACCCACTCTTTCTGCTTTGATTGTGTCACCTTTCACCCAGATGCTCAATCTAAAATCCTGGGAGACAGGCTTGTCTCTTTGGCCTTCTGCACCTCTCACATCCAGTCACCAGGACCTGCTGGTTCTGCCTCTTGCTCGCACTCCAGCCTGTCTGCTCCCCTTCGTTTTCATTATGCTGCTTAGGTACAGGCTTTCTTCACTTCCTGTCTGCATCAATGGGAGCCTCCTCTCTGACCTTCCTGTCTTTAGCCTAACGTCTCTAATCCATACTTGACTCTGTTGCTGAAGTAATTCTTCTAAAATGCATATCTGACATGATACTTGCATCCCTGAAATCTTTTCATGGCCTCCTGTCAAGGTTGGGACAAAGTTAAGCCCACTAACAAGTTGGTTGAGGGCTTTCATGAACCAAGCCCTCTCTCCAGCCTCAGCTCTTGTTGGGACCCCAAGGCCCCTGTGTAGAAATGGCTGCTAGGCTCTGTTTCTCTCTCTCTCTCTCTCTCTCTCTCTCTCTCTCTCTCTCTCTCTCTCTGATCTGAGCCCAGTTAGCCACTAGGAGCCCTTGCAGGTCCTGGCGGCCATTTCTACACAGGGGCCTTGCATGCAAATTGCACTTCAGGAAGAAGCCTGTACTGAACTGCCTGCCT
This sequence comes from Myotis myotis, assembly GCF_014108235.1. Classification (NCBI taxonomy): domain Eukaryota; kingdom Metazoa; phylum Chordata; class Mammalia; order Chiroptera; family Vespertilionidae; genus Myotis; species Myotis myotis. Next base: position 5,485,370 of record NW_023416322.1, read on the forward strand.
GCATTGTGGTTCTGCCATCTAGGCCAGCCCTTATAAAGGAGTTCCTGGAATCCTATTTCAACCAATGGGACTGAGGCTTTTCCCACCCAATCGAAGCACAGCTCGCTTCTTCACTGACCAATCAGGGAAGCTCCATTCTGGCCAATCAGGAAAGTGCCTTTTGGGTCAAGCAAACTGAGACAGGCTGGTAAGTAGGCAAGCAGAACAGGGAAACCGAGACAGATAGTTAAACAGTAGTTGGCAGCCATCTAGAAAACCTAGGTGTCAAGCAGTTCCAGCCATCTAGTAAGTCCTGTCTTCCCTAAACCAGGGACACTTAAGAGTAAGTGGTTTGCAGTTCTCCTCCCCAACCAGAGGGTAAACAGCTTAAATCACCTTACTCAGGAAGACAGCAGAAATCCAACTAGTGCCATTTGCCAACCACACCCAAGGACAGATGCAGTTAAGAGGATAAACCTCATTTTGGTTCATCAGCATAAAACTGGTGAATATTCTATCAAGATCTTCCCTTAAGATCTCCCCTAAATGCCCCAAACCCCTTTAAAACTCCTCAAAACAAAGGTCCAGCTCCTGCTCTCCCTCCCAGGAGCACACCACTGCCTCCCCTCCTTCTTCCCCACAGATGTGCACCTCCTGAACGCTAAGGGACTCCATAAGGCTTGCAACTAGGGCAGCAATGGGCAGCAGCAGTTCATCCTAGGCCAGTGGTCGGCAAACCGCGGCTCTCGAGCCACATGTGGCTCTTTGGCCCCTTGAGTGTGGCTCTTCCACAAAATACCACGTGCGGGCACGCATGTACAGTGCGATTGAAACTTCGTGGCCCATGCGCAAAAATCGGTTTTTGGAAAGGAAATAGACGAAACAAATATACAAGACAAGTGTGGATGGGAGTGTTGGAAGGGGTCGACCTCAGCGAACGTACCTCAATCAGATTGAGGTTGTTTTTAGCAAAGGCCAGCTTAGGAGTACCCTAATTAAGTTAATAACAATGTACCTACCTATATAGTTTAAGTTTAAAAAATTCGGCTCTCAAAAGAAATTTCCGTCGTTGTACTGTTGATATTTGGCTCTGTTGACTAATGAGTTTGCCGACCACTGGCCTAGACAAACCCCCTGAACTGTCCCCAGGTTCTTTTTCTCTGAAGTCTTAGTCACCCAAAACAGCCCAGCCCTTCCTGTTTCACTGTCCCCAGCTTTAATGAATGTCCTCTGAAAGTCACCTGGACTCACCTTAGGAAAAATTTCCTGCATGAAGGCAAGAACCCTCACACCACTGGCTGGCCTTAGGCAGACCGGTCCAGGGCCAGGTCCCCTTTCTGAAAACAAAACTGCACAGATGTGGAGTCCTCATTTGCATGAAGATGAAGCAATCAGGGACCAGGGGTGGGGACTCATGTCTATATAAGCCAGCTCTCTGGTTCTCTGAGTGCACTCTCCCTTTCCACCAAAGACTGAAGACTGCGTTTCCCTGGCTGAGCTGAAACAATGAACATGTCTAGCAGGAGGAGAGTGGAGCAGGCTAGAGAAGACTGGCACAGGACGGAGCAGGGCAGAGCAGGGCAGGGAATTGCATGCAGAGCTGTCAAGCTGGAGAGGGACCTGGCCCCGGGGCTGTCTGGCCTCGGGGCTGCCTCACAGCCATGCTGTTTCACAATTGAGCTGTTTTGCACTGAATAACATTTCTTCCTTCATCACACCCCGATTTGAGGATTCCTGTGCCATTTCTTCTTTTTGGAATGGGTTGTTCTCTCTTTCAAACACTTGTCCTTCTCCCTTTATCTTTTTCTAGCTCCTGTTCATCCTACGCAACCTGTACAGGACTTTGCCTCCTCCCTGGAGATTTTCGTACCTCCTGCCCCTGCCTGGATTAGGGGATTCTCCTATGTGTCCCCATCTTGCACTTAGAGTCACAAATTTGTGACTGCTTTGTCATAGAAAAAGCTGTGGCTTCTTCTGTCTTTCTGTGAACTGGTATATGGGTTGTCATTGTTTATTGTCATGGTTTTCTCATGAGAAGGCAGCTCCCTGCAGGCAGAGACCGGCTCTGTAGACCTCTTCCCACCCTCCATGTCCTCTCCCTAGGCAATTCTGGCTAATCTCTCCTGGGGCGTTTTCATCCAATGTACAGGGCAAAGTAGGTTTACAGTTTCTATGGAAAATAAGGCAATCATTAATAAACAATATAAGAATTAACTATGGCCCTAGCTGGTTTGGCTCAGTGGATAGAACATTGGCCGGTGGTCTGAAGGGTCCCAGGTTCGTTTCCAGTCAAGGGCACATGCCCGGGTTGCAGGCTTGATCCCTAGTGGGGACATGCAAGAGGCAGCCAATCAATGATTCTCTTATCATTGATGTTTCTATATCTCTCTCTCTTCTCTGAAATAAATAAAAATACATTTAAAAAAAGAATAAGCTATGTTTCGCATACTTACAGTTGAAAACCTATTATAGCCTCTTTCCTCTATGTAGCATCTCAGGTAGGGGAAAACAGGAGTGCAGAAGACCAGTAGTGAGCAGAGGAAAAGAACCTGAAATGGATTGGTGATCCGGACTTCTAGTTTCATGTTTTAAACTCATTTATTCAGTGAGTCAGTACTGGATACAATGCAAAGTCTCCCAGGCATGGAAATAGTGAATTATGCTTTCTGCCCTTTAGGAATGTGCAGAAACAGACCTGCATGCAAATAAATCGCTAAATACTAGGAATCTGAACACACTGCTGCTGCCAGAGCAGGAAGAGAAAGCCAATACTTGCAACTATTGAGGGTTCACAGTGAGGAGAGTGTAACTTGTGAGCAGGAACTGGAAGGGTGAGTAAGGCCTACTTTTCACAGGGAAGAAAGGCATTCCAGGCAGAGGGGCAGCTGACCCTGCCAAGGCGTTAGGACAAGGGTCTCAAGGTCTGGGCAGTTCTCACGAAATGCTGCTCTTGCTAAATGTTAAACTGTCGCACAGTATTTTTCAGATGCAGCTCTAAACAGAATGAGCTCGGCAGGAACTCAAGCAGGTAAGTGTAGCCACCTGCAAAGAGGAAACCATGGTGTAATTGACCAAATAATGTATATAAGCAATGGCTAAGCCTCTGGCAGGGAAACAGCTCTGTGAGCAGAGCTCAGCTTGATGTGAATCCCGTCTCTCCTTCACTTGCCCCAAGTTAACCAAACTACCTGGCAATGGCCTCAGTCTCATTCTTGACTAGAACAATCCAAGTGGTGCATGCTATCCATGTTACCATAGACAATCAGAGCATGGGCAGCTGGGGGCACGGCGAGTGTGGGCTGGCTGGCCACTCTGGAGGGGTGGGTTGCCGGGAGCCGGTCCATCCTTGCTGTTTCAAGGGACCTGGCATATATGGCATACTGTTCTTAATATGTTTGCTCACCTTCTTGGCACTATGTGTTTTAACCAAGGTCTCCTCTCTGAGAAAGGTTGTTTCCCCAGGTAGGGATTTTCCCTTGAAGTTAGGGAGGGAATAAAACCCCTCAACTAAGTGCCAGGCAGGTAATTAATCACTTTAACTACGAACAATCATGCTTAAGCTACATAATCTTTACTCCCTGGAATGGAGATAAGAAACGCCCTAACCTTTGAAATAGAGATTGATAGGATTGGAATCAACTGGTATAAATACAGATGTAACAAGACAACAGGACTCAGAACCTAGACACAGAACCTACACAGAACCTAGAGACAGAAGAACTTTGCTGGAGAGAACATGGCAAAAGATCCTGGACAGAAACTGGAGACAGAACCTAGAGACAGAACCTAGCAAGAGAACCTGGCTGAAGAACCTAGAGACAGAACCTGGCTACAGAACCTGGATAGAACATGGCAAGAGAACCTGACTAGAACCTGGTGACCAAACCTGGCTGGAGAACCTGGACAGAACCTAGCGAGGGAACATGGCTACAGAACCTGGCTGGAGAACCTGGACAGAACCTGGCTGGAGAACCTAGCAAGAGAACATGGACACAGAACCTGGCTGGAGATCCTAACCAGAACTTCGCTGGAGATCCTGACCAGAACTTGGCTGGAGATCCTGGCTAGGCTGCTGATCAACTGAACTCTGCCTCCGTGTCATTCCTTCTTCGCCGACTCCGTCCACACTTTTGGGGACCCCTGGACCTGCTGGGGTTGGACCCCAGCAGTGGGTGTGAGGGGGATGTGCAGAGAATGTGGGCATGTCAGGATCCAGGAGTGCCCTGCAGACTCCAATTGGCTTCTCTGGATGCCTGGGCACCATAGCCAGTGTCTGGAGGTGGGCTGAGGGTAGCAGCATCTCCAGGCTTCCTGACAGCGGGTCCTGCAGCCACCCCTGCCCCACAGACACTGATACTAGACAGTCAGGGAGTGCTGGGGAGCTCCCCCCATGGCCAAGATGGCACAGGGGGAGGTTTTTACACGGAGCATGCCAATAACTAGAGAGAGGAATTGGATAGGCGTGAGCACACCCACAGCTAGCAAAACAATTGGATAGAAAAAATATTCCTCCCTTCCCTCTCCCTGTAAGAACCACAGGAAGGGGAGGATGGTCTCTGAGACAGAGGCCACCCTCCTCCCAGGCCACAGCACCTGATCGAACCTCCTTTCTTTTGCACCAGCACCTGTCTCGCGAGTTTGGCTTTCGTTGAGGCGGGCAGCTGAACCTGCATTTTACTTACATTCCTATTCAGATAAATGTTATGCTGTGCGCTCTTGATAACTTACCTCTTCTCTCTGGGTTCAGTTCTCTCACGTAAAATAAGGAGGTTGCACTGGAGGAACTCTGAGGCTCTATAAACTATGTTAACCCATGTCTCTGTGTTAGGGGCAGAGACTAACCCTGAATTTCCCAGGCAGGGTTATGCTCATTGATTGAGACAGTTTCCCTGTACAGGGGGAGCCCAGGAATATTCTGGGGGAGTGGCAGAGAGTGGGGAAGCAGGCGGGCGCAGGGAGTGACACAGGCCAAGGGAGGGTCCGAAAGAAGCAGGGAGGAGGGTTGGGCTGGGTTGGGAGTGTAGCCACAAGAAGAGCATGTGGAAATTGGATGGTCAGAGAGCAAAGGGGTGGGGTGGGGGTTGAAGTCCAGAGCTCAGGGCACCTCAGAGGGGATGTCTTCAGTGTGCAGGAGGCTGAAAGGCTCCCAGGGAGCAAGGAAACAGGAGGAGGGCCAAGCAGGATGGGAGGAAGAGGGCCCAGTTCAGGGCTTGACCAGGGACCGTGGTCCAGGAGCCATAAGGACCTGTGGCTTGGAGTGTGAAGAGGAGCTGTGTTGTGCTGAACTTTCTCCCATCTTGCTATCAACGAAGGACCTGTTCCCTGAGGTTCGCTGGATTTTTCCAGCAGTGCAGGGACGTTAAAGCTCAAGGCATCCCCTACTCCTTCTCAGGGAAAGCCAAGTGGCTCCTCACAGAAAGGCTGGGAAACCCCTGGTGTATGAGTGTGTTTGTGTGGGTGCATGTGTGTGCACAGTAAAGTCTGGGTAGGGAGTGGGGGTGTGGGGGTGGACGGGGGTCTACCTGGATGGGAAACGATGGCGGGGGTCGGTGCAGAAACAGAGTTGCTGCTTAAGCTGTGTGCGATCTGGTAGCACCTGCCAGAGCTCAGCCAAAGCTGAGAGGAAAGAGGAGGAGCCACGGGAAGGCAGAGAACTGTGGGGAGATGAGTGACACGGGGCTGCCCAGGCTTTCTCACAGGCAAGAGGAGAATGAATGGGCCTGACAAGGAGGAGAAACCCTTCCTCAGTTACAGTTCCTACAAAGAGAACAAAGGGGAAGGGAGGAGTCCCTGCAGATAAACAGAGAGGAGGGTGAGCGGCAGCCAAGTGCAGGAGGAGAACAGAGGAGGGAGCGAAAGCAGGCGCATGACAGCCGGATGGAGATTGATCCGGGAGGGATCGACTCAGTAATGGTGCGCGCCTGCTCTGTGGGGCCTGTGCTGGGGAGGGAAGGGGTGGTGCTGGCCTCCGTGGGGGGGGGGGAAGCAGATACAAGGACAGGTCATTTCACTGTGAGATAAAAGCCAGTGCCTGGGGCTCTGGGAACCAAGAGGAAGGGGGAGTGATTAATCTCACCTGGGTGTTCAGAGGACAGACTGAGGTGCAGTATATAGATACAGTGAGAGACAGGGCGGCAGGGAGCAATCTGTTTTGAGGGACCTAGGAGTCAAGCTCTGTGCTAAAGAACATGGCCTGGTCCGGCCGGTGTGGTTCAGTATTTGAGTGTCGACCCATGTGTACCAGGAGGTCATGGTTCGATTCCGGCCAAGGGCACATGCCTAGGTTGTGAGCTCGATCCCCAGTAGGGGGTGTGCAGGAGGCAGCCGATCAATGATTCTCTCTCATTATTGATGTTTCTATCTCTTTCCCTCTCTGGTCAATAAAAATATATATTAACGAAGAAGAACATGGCCCCAGAGAATACTACTGATCACCAAGGCTCCTCACTGCAGCCTCCTGACCCCTCAGAGGGGGGCACCCATCAGTGCTGCCTCAGCGGGCGGCTCCACAGAGCCTTACAGGCTCGGCTCTTTTCGTTTAGGGTACAGACTGACTATGTCACATTCAGTGCCAGACATCCGCTGGTTCTCAGCAAATGCTCCCGGAATAAGTAACTGGATGAAGCAGCGTGCCCTGCACCAAGCAATAACTCTCTGTGGAAGATGACGTTTTTTCCATTTTATTGATGAGGACAGGGGGCCCCTCAGCTTTGGGAGGATTTAATACTAAAGTCTCAGAATCCCTGGGCTTAAGCAGTCTGTGTTTCTCTTAACAACAACAACAAAGCTTAATATGTCTATAGGGTTGATTTGTTTTTATTAGCCTCCATGCTGGTCAACATAAAATAATGATAAATTCAAGATTACAGTGAAAATCGCTACCATTTTAATTGCAAAAACAATGTGCAGGCTTTATGTTTTCCACGTTTCCCCCTGGGGACATTAAACACATCCTGTTAGGCAACAGAAAATCTTTTGATCAGAGCGGAAGGAAAAGGGAGAAGATAGTGAGAGTGGAGGAAGTGGGGTCAGGAATCTCGGAGACGAGGGGGAACCCCCTTGAGAAACTGGGATTCCCATCAGCTCCCAGAGCAGAACCAGGGGCTCCGGTTGGGGCCGTTGGGGGCTCTGGGCGGCTCCTCCTCCAGGGGGCACAGCAGAGAGTTCTGTGTCTGGTCAGCGCAGTCCCTGGAGGTCTGGCCTCATGGCCTTCCACCAGAGCAGCTGGGCATGGGCCGGGCACTCAGAGGGCACCGACTCTCTCTGCCTCTGTCATCTTCTAAGAGAGCCAGTGCCCAGGCCAGAGAAGTAGCCTCTGCCTGAGTCCGCCCCAGCTCTTCCCGGCTCCACTGTCCACCCAGCGGGTGGATGACTAATGGGCCAGCCTTGCCCAGTGCTTCCCCCTCCAGATGTTCCGCACCCTGCAGCCTTCCACCCTCCCTCCCTCTCCTTACACAGAATCTGGAGGTTGCCCAATTTATCTTTATGTAATTATCTGTCAGGTACAACTTGTGAAACCCCAGTCACCTCCTCCCCCCCCCCACCCCACCCTGCAGGCAAGAAAATAAGTTACACACATGTGCAGTGATACCCACGCACAGTCTTGCCCTCCATTCCCAGCGGGCTCAGCTCTGGGAAGGGAAGCTCTGCTGGGCGAGCCCAGGACTGCTGCTGCCTTCCCTGTGGTCACCCATCCTCCTCTCCTTCTGGCCCTTCCCTGTGGTCACCCACCCTCCTCTCCTTCTGGCCCTTCCCTGTGGTCACCCACCCTCCTCTCCTCCCGGCCCTTCCCTGCGGTCACCCAGCCCCCTCTCCTCCTGGCCCTGACACATGTGCTTTCACTGTTCAGCCCGAATTTCTCATGGGAAGGAGTGGGGAGCTCCATTTTGGCCTCCACAAGATCATGGATGAGGAGATGGAAAGAAAAACAAATTTTGTGGCCATTTCTGACGAGGGGAAGAGTTGCTTATAATTCCTAAAAGAGACTGCCATGCAGCTACAAATGCAATGTCCCGAGTCCCTTCTCTGTAACAGTGAAGGCAGCCACTTTTTAAGATACAGCCTGTGGGCCCAGGCACCAGGCTAAGCTTTATACACATTTTTTTTTTCATTGATTCTCACAACCAAAGCCCGGGGCATGGGTGTTTTTATCCTCACTGTAGAGATGTGGCCTCAAAGACAGAGAAGTGGACTGGCCCCATCACACGGTGAGGTGAGCGTAGGTGATGTTTCAGCAGACCTGCTGCAACTGCTAGTACAAAAGCATCTTGATTTCTATTCACGACAGAAGCACAGGTATTGCTATGGGGGCTCGAGTAGAGAAATACGCACATACGGGTTAGTGAAAATGTACCTACCCTCCTCCTCCAAGTTCTCAGACCGCCCAACATCCATCCATGAATCCCAGGTTAAGAGTAGAAGAAATGGGTTAAAACATGTTAATGTGAATTTAAAAGTGCAATTTAGAGGCAGGCAATCGGGATAATGAAATAAGACTTCCCTTCGGAGAGAGTAGGCTTGACGGAATATGGGCCTTCCTTTGGCTTGGGTCTGCCCAGGAGGACTTTCTGGGGTACAAGTCAAGGTATTTTTCCAAATGAGGTAGTGAAGTGACCTCCTGAGAGACCTAAGGGAGAGAGGAGCTCAAACTTTCAGGGCCCCGACTCTGATGCCAGGCGGTTTCCACCTCACCGTGTCAGCCTTCCCATCACTCTCCACTGCTGCGGTGAACACAGCTCCCCAAGCCTCACCCGGGCTGTGCCCCCGGCCCCACCTGGCTTGTGGCTCACTGTGGCTCAGCTGTGAGGAACCCCACTTTGCCTGGGAGGGTCTGTCTGGGTGGTGGGAGGGAGCCGGGATCAGAGAAATGGTGGCAGCTCCTTCAATGGGAGAGGAAGGCTGGTTCCTTATTCAGGTGGGATGAGAAAAAGCTGCTGGCGTTCACCGGCTGTGAGGCAGTGGGGTCCGCAGCCTCTTGGCTCTCCGTTGGCAGCTGGATAAACTGGGCCATGCAGCGCCTTTGGCAATGGCACTGCCCACATAACACCCCTGGGAGTCACAGCACTGAAGGAGCGCAAGCCTGAGACTCAGGACCAGGCTGTGCTCCCGATTTGCTTTGAGAGCTTGGCCAAGCTCCTTCACTCCTCAGAACCCATTTTCTCATGGCTCCTAAGGGAGTCTTTTCTGGTCTCAGGCGCCAGGGAACTCTAAGATGTTATATAAGTGCTAATTACTGTTACCAGAAAGTACCCTTTCCCGAGGTCACAGATTTATGGTTCTCCTCTAGAGCCGTCTCCTTTGGACTGAGCTTTAATTAAACTCAGAGACCCACCAACTCCAAGGAACTTGATCTTCTTCAATCACTGCTCCTTTCTGACCCAAGCCAGACACATATATTTTTCTGCATAATAATGAGATGAATGAAGATCTATATATATAAAAGCCTAAGCAACCATTATGGCTGGATGACTGGCCAGTAGCCATGACACGCACTGACCTCCAGGGGACAGCCGCTCAATGCAGGACCTGCCCCCTTGTGGTCAGTTTGCTCCCACAGCCAACCTCCTGTGGCCAGCCAACCTCCCACAGTCCCTCCCCCCTGACTGGGCCAGAGGGCCCCAATTGGCTGATTGCCGGCCAGGCTGAGGGACCCCACCTGTGCACGAATTCGTGCACTGGGTCTCTAGTATGTATATAAGGATTAACCTACTTTGGCTTTTCCTGCCTAAGGCATTAAATTCTTAAAGGGCACCATAGACTTCACAAATGTCCTTTGTATCTCTCTCTTTAGATCCTCAAAAGAATCTCTTTCTCTCTCTCAAATCAATAAATAAATTTTAAAAAGAGAGGAAAAGAAGTGTCCCACCCCACCCCCAACTTGTGGCATACCCGTTTCAGCTCCTGACACAGCCACTCTGCCCTTAGGCCAGGGGAATGGGAATGGGCCAAGGTCCCTATTCCTGCTTTTAGACAAAATCCTGAGGATAGACGCCTCTAAATTCCACTTTCCTTTCCTCCACATATACACCCGTGAAAAAACCTCTGGGCAGAGAAATGTTTACAAAAGGGCATTTCAGGTGGAAGACGGAACAGGCAAAGTCACTGGAACAGAAAGGTACCAGGAACTTGGGAAAGTTGTTATTCAACTAGCACTTAGCTGGCCTTCTTGACTAGTCTCTCCCGACTCACATTCGTCCTACGCACTGACTGTGCCATATTAATTGTGAATATTTACTTCACATGTGGCCCCCCTTGTCAAAAACCTTCCCGGGGTCCTTCTTGGTTGAAACGGAACACAACAGTCTGGCATTCAAGGCTGATACTCTTCTCATAACCTGATTTCCCACATTTCCCCTACATGCATCGTGTGGGTGGCTCTGTCCCTTGTCATCCCTGACATGTGCTCCCTTCCAGTCCTAAATCTAGGCGGTCTGTTTCTGAACATTCCACCAGCTTCAGGAAGCCCTCGCTGATTAATGCAGCCCAGAGGGGACCCTTGTGCTTCAAAATGCACTTCATCCTTGGCCTTTTTCAGAAACTGCCTGGCATTGCTACTGGCCCAAGAGGAACCCTCAGGCTCATCTGAACCAGAAGCTCCCTGAAGGAGGGAGTGAAAAGGAAGTGTGTGTGTGTGGGGGGGGTTGTAACCTAGTTCAGTATCTGGTTAAAACTGTAGTCTTACTTCCCCACTCTGACTGACTTGGGCAAAGCTGCAGAGCCTAACCCCAGGGCCCCGCCACAGCTGACTTGGGCAGAGCTGCAGAGCATGCCTCCCAAACCCCGCCATGACTGACTGGTGGAGCTGCGGGGACCCTCAGGGGCTGCCACAGGAGGAGATATACAGGTCAGAGTCTCCCCATGAGTTCAGTTCAGGCGTTGGATCTGGAATTCCCCTGGACTAGCAGAGCTGCGAAATAAAGGTAAACTTTCCTCCCTCAGAGCTGGCTGATCGCTCTCCCGTGCATTCTGCCACAACAAGAGGAGTATCGTTCTTTTTCACTGCCTTCTCCTCTGGTTGCTGTTACCACTGGATGGATATGGTGGTTGGTACCTGTTGTTTGATCCCCACAGGTGCAGGACTTGGGGCCGCAGACAGGCCTCGCTAAAGATGCTGAGAGAAGCCAGAGGAGGCAACAAAGGAAGACTCAGGCACCCCAGTAACAAGAGAACACAAACTCATACTACTGGCATTTAGAGCGAAGAGACTTCTGAGAGGGAAGGAGGACCTGCCTCAAAGCAGGGGATGTCTTATTCCACAACAAAGGCCAGCGGTAGCCTGGAAGGGGAAAGATAATCTGACTCTGCTGTGAGACTTTGGGCAGACAACCAGCTCTCTGTTTGAGCCTTTGAGCCTCAACTTCCCATCTGTAGGAGGAAGAATGTTCTTTTTATAGGGAACTTGGGCAGAACAGAGGTACTGTATGTTAACATCCAGCATATAATTGCTCAATATATAGCATATGCTCTGAAATTTATGACATTTCCACCCCAGATCATCATCTGGTAAAGAGATTATCATTATTCTGGATAACATGGTTATAGCCCTTTATGGATGAACTATCCAGCTCTCAAGAGTGTATGGGAGGGAGCATTCCTTTGCCTTGTAGTCAGTCACTACAGGGACTAAGTTTGCTGACCCTTTGCTACCACCAGGTGGCCATAAGCTTATAGTGCAGTCTGGCTGATTTGTCAGTTCCAAATAAGGATAAAACATAGATTTGGGGTGTATGAGGAGTCTGGGGAGTGGGGAGATTCTGGAGGATACAAGACAATAGGAGGAGGGTGACTCAGAATCCCTGGGAAGCATGGAACCCCCGGGCCAGGGTCTTATAATACATGCACATAGCTGTTAAATAAAGGATTGTCCTAGCGGGGAGGCACCTTGGAGACTGCCCCCACCACTTCCATCACTACCTCCAATTAGTATTGTCCACCAGGATCTTGTGAGATCCAGACCCACCTATGTCTCCAGCTTCATGTTCCATTCTCATACTCACATTCTGGGCTCCAGAACCACTGTCTTTCTATCCCATTAATACTCCTTCCATTACAAGCCTTTGCACATACTAATCTCTATCGAGAATGACTGACCTTCTGCCCCCACCCCTCACCTGTTTAACTTCCACGGGTTCCTCAACTCTCAGCCCAAGCATGACATCCTCAGGTAGTAAGCCTTCTTCAGTCTAGGTCAGGTTCCTTTGATACATACCCTCATAAAGCAAAAAATAAAAATAAAATCCAGAGCACTTTTCTGTATTCATCTATGTGATGCTCATTAACCTCCATCTCTCACTATGCTCTATAGCAGCGGTTCTCAACCTGTGGGTCGCGAACCCTTTGGGGGTCGAGCGACCCTTTCACAGGGGTTGCCTAAGACCATCAGAAAACACATATATAATTACATACTGTTTTGTGATTAATCACTGTGCTTTAATTATGTTCAACTTGTAACAATGAAAGTACATCCTGCATATCAGATATTTACATTATGATTCATAACAGTAGCAAAATTACAGTTATGAAGCAGCAACAAAAATAATTTTATGGTTGGGGGTCACCACAACATGAGGAACTGTATTAAAGGGTCGCGGCATTAGGAAGGTTGAGAACCCCTGCTCTATAGGCTCTGGGACAGAGAAGATGGGCCCCTTTCTCTTGTATCTCCAGCACCAAGGACAGAGCCTGTTACATATCAAAAGCTCCGTAAACATGTCGGATGAACAGAGGTGCTTACAGGATAGGAGAGAAAGACCTGGAGATGTTAGAAGTTCTGAGGATCTTTCAGCCAACTCTGAGGCATACACGGGTCTTTTGTGGAACTCAACAAAGATGCTTTGAAACCACACTCATTTGTGTCAATATACCACTGTTGAATGGAAGACTCGTGGGTTGAAATGCAGAGTACAGAGCCCCGATACTGTGGCCGGGTGGAGGGAAGGTTACTTGTAGAGAGGCTGAACACAGCCCCATGATTCTAAACAATGGGGAAAGTTTTGAGGAAGGGGCTTTTGGCTTGAGACTCCAGAGTCAAGTGCATGTGAGAGGGAGACAAAGGGATACTTGATAGATGTTTCTAGAAGGAAGAGTTAACAAATAGTCTAATGCTCCTTAGGGTACCCCAGGCCTAATTGGATGAGGATGGATTTTCAAACCTTTGTCTCTTTGATTTGGATTTCATTTCTAAAGAGAGTTAACTTGTTATAAACTCAGAAAAGGCAAAACAAAATTACCATTTTAGAATATATTTTTAAAATTTACTAACCCACAAACTTGGTGCTTTCAATAATTTTTGGAGAGGTAGTACTCTCTATTTCCCGAATTAGACGAACAGGAGAGAGATTTGTTTATAACCCAGAATCCAGAAAAGGTGAGCTGTTCCATTCCAAGAATCTTCTGAAACTGAGCTTTTAGTACAGGCTTGTTAACATCTGAGATGTCGTGAACTTCCAATAATTTCCATTTCCCAGAGTCAACACATAACCAATTAAAAACAGTGTTCAAGTGTTGTAATCAATTTTTAATTCTCCACGTTTGCTCCTCTGTTAATGCAGAAATAGAGCCATTTCTAATTTCATTCTAAAAGATCCACAGAGAAAAGACATTCAAACTCAAGGAGCCTGGGCAAGTCAAAGAACAGCAGCATGAGTATGAATTATACTGGAGGACGTGGTAGAGAAGGACACGAGGCCGGGGAAGCATCTGCCATTGGGGGAATTGGGTGGCTAAAGCTGTTCTTCCTTCCCAGGCTCCAGCTCTAACATGGCTCCAAGGTGGCCCACCCTCTTGGGTCTCCAATCTTCACCTCAGTGCTGTCTCCACCAAGAACTAGACTTTCATGCCGGCAGTGTTGGTTCCTTTCTAGCGTCTGGCTCTAGGTTCTTGTTCAATAGCTTTTGCTTCTGAATACTCTATAGGCCAGGATGAGTAGAGTGACCAGGGTCATCAGAAGTGTAATGAAGAAGAGAACTTTCACTATGTAAACAGGATCAGATGTGGACGTGGCGAGTGTACTCTTGCCCCACAAGATGGCTGGAAATTGTGGGAAAGACATAGGTTTCCCAAAAAGAGCCGAGATGTCTGGTGTAAGCAGACTGCCCCAACGACTAAGGAAATACCAAGAGAACTGGACTTGCTTTGTTATGTCCCAGGAATGGCTGTGGAGCTGCGGCCACACATCTATGGATCCTGTTGCTCACACAGCAGGCAGAGACGTCCCTTCAGCGAGGTTGAACAACTGCTTCCAGTGCAATCAGAGTCCTGAGACAACAGTTCGATTGGCCAAAGTGCGGGGTGGTGGGTGGGGCTTCTGGGGCTTTATGATGTCACTTGAGGGTGAGGCTAGGATATGAATGGAAGGTTCTAGTTCAGAAACTGCTACCCTGTGAAAATGCCCCTACAATACTCTTCTATGTTTTTTATTTTTCATTTTGAAATAATTTTATTTTTTTTCTTTTGGCCAGAGCTAGATTTTTATTGTTTCCTCATTCTCTATGCTAGGCTGTATCTATCTGTACAAGGAAATTCAGCCTGTATTCCAAAATAGAAATTTTAGATCTATAGTGTGGATGAAAGGGGCCACATGCTGACCTGACAAGCTCAGGGGAGGCCTGCATGGCGGTCTTGAAAACTCAAAGACCTAAAGTCACCATAAAGGACGGTCTGAAATTAAACTTTGACTAAAAGCAGTTATGGTGGGGAGTCACGTCCTAGGCCGGCATCTTCCCTGACAAGGTCAATCTTTACCTTAACTGAGGCTATTGTCTTTTTGCTCCATGATAACATATTGTTGTAATGTCAGGGTAACTTGTAACTTCCCTTTTTTTCTGGACCCCTTGGGGCACAACCAAATGCCCTGGGTGCCAGGATACCACAAATTCCTTCATTTAAAGTGTACAGCTTCTGTTCTTGGTTTTTTTTTGTATATTAACAGGGTTGTTCAAACATCATCAGAATTTAATTTGAGGATATTTTCACCTCCCCTCAAAAGAAACTTTGTAACCATTAGCATTCCTGTCTATATCTCTCATGGCTCTTTATATCAGGCATATCAATCTCGTCTCCCCAATGAGACTGGACTTCTGAACCCCTTATCTTTTGTGCTCTCCTCTGACTCCCTATTCTGATCTTCCCTTGGGGCTGTGGCTGACGGGGCCCCCCTCACTCATGTTAGCTGGGGTACGGAGGAGTCTCTGGGCGAGCACTGGGCTTGGTAGTGTCCTCAGTGCTCCTGGTTAGGTTGCTGGCCTGTAGGATACAAACAGCTCACCGTTCCCTGAAGGAACTGTTCTCCTTTGTTCCTTGAGAGGCAGGGCCCCAAAACAGTCATGCTGAATAGCTGAACAGTTTGAGCTCCCTCCAGTGCCCAGCAGAAATCCACTGACTCAACACTTTTTTTTGTTCTTATTAATCTTCAACCGAGAATATGTTTCCATTTTAGAGTGAGTGGAAGGGAAGGGGAAGAGACTGAGAGAAACATCGATGTGAGATACATCAATTGGTTGCCTTCCACACTATGCCCCGTCCAGGGCCAGAGATGGAACCTGCAACTGAAGTAAGTGTCCTTGGCCAGAATAGAATCTGGGACCCTTCAGTCCGCAGGCTGGCACTCTATGTACTGAGCCAAACCAGCTAGAGCTCAATCACCATACTGTTGAGGTCAAGTTTACCACTGGCTAGGGCCAGCATCTCTGTATGTCCCCATACAGATGGGGGTGTCTGAAAGCCTAAGGAGAAAAACAGCAATAGGACATGGTATTGGAGGGAGACTTTCTCCACATTTCTGATGCTTTCTTTTGGGGGGCAGAAACCATATTAACACTCCTGGCCTTTCTCCACTCTGGCTTTCACTCCCTTCACACTGTGCCCCCCCCCCCCCCCCCCATTCAATGCAGAAAGCATCTACTTGGATCTGCTTTCTCTAAGACTTACAGGGCACATCCCCATGAGTGAGAGGCCTATGGTTTTCCATTGATAATTGCCAGGGTTCTTGTTCCAGCATCTAGAAGGGTTCAGCAATGTGCATAACTTAATAAAGAGTCCAGAGATGAAGCATAATTTTGAAAGGCATTGGGGGTCAGAGGAGCCTAGCTAAAGAAACTAAGTTCTCCTCCTCTCAGGATCCCATGGTTTTTATTAACACAAATTGTCCTGAGGCGAGGCGGAGATATACACATCAAAGGGTCAGGGTTTCCTACAGAGTCCCTTGTCAGAATGGGGAGAATTAGCCTACGGCTGTTCAGGTGTTTGTCCAGTAGGAGGCAATAACATGTAGATTAAGATGCCCTGAGCTGTCTGGCAGCAAGCAATCATCCTTTTTCAGGTTTGGGGAAATGCCCTCGCCACTCCAGATGATTCAGCCCTGCTGAACATGCTGGAATTGGCTCCTAGCAGATAATTAGGGTGGGAAGGTGAGTCAGTCTAATTCTGAATTTCCCTGTTAGGAAGCCCGTTGTGGCTGCAAACCTAAGCCCTAGAGTCCAATATGGTCTTTATCAGTTATAAAGGTGAGTTTTGCCATTTGCCTCATTTCTCATAACCACTGTTCAGAACTCAAATGAGGAAAAGAGACCTATTATGTACTCAGGTGGGAAAACAGGAGGTATTGTGCACTGATCACTTAAATCCCAAACACACGAATCCTCCATAAACTCTGGGAGTCCCGAGTTATGAGAGCTGCCTTTATGTGTCCACTTGACTGGACTAAGGGGTGCCCAGAAGCTGGTAAACATTATTTCTGAGTGTGTCTATGAGGATATTTTGAAAAAAGATCAGCATTTGAGTCAGTAGACTGAATAAAAAAAGATAACCCTCACCACTGTGAGTGGGCATCCCCCAATCTGTTGAGGGTCTTAATAGTACAGAAAGGTGGGAGAAGGATGAATCTGTTCTCTGTCTGAGTTGGGACGTCCATCTTCTCCTGCCCTTGGACATCGGTGCTCATGGTTCTCAGGCCTTCAGACTCGGGCTGAATGATACCACTGGCTTTCCGGAATCTCCAGCTTGAAGACTGCAGGTCATGAGACTTCTGAGCCTCTGTAATTGCATGAGCCAATTCTTGTAAAACACACACACACATACACACACGTGTACTATTGGATCTGTTTCTCTGCAGAACCCTGACTACGACATGCATGTTCTCACCTAGATTCTGTAGCAGGGTCTCAAGAGCCTCCCAGCTTTCAGTATCTCTCCTGACTTGTTTATGGAGAGCATTTAGTTTAAATTTCTAATGTGAAAAAGAGGAAATTAAAATTTAATGAGCCTTCGTTAAGACACCATCCTTTGTGCTTTGACATGTTATTTTATTTAAAACAATAATTCAAATCCTGGTTAGTATCTCAGTTGGTTAGAGTTTCGTCATGATACACCAAGGTTGTGTGGGTTTGATCCCGGGTCAGAGCACATATACAAAGCAACCGATGAATGCATAAATAAGTGGAACAAATCAATGTTTCTCTCTCTCTCTAAAAAAATAACTTGAGATAGTAATAGCAATAATTTACTGCATTATTTCTTTCTTTACACCAGCTACTTGGCTAAGAGCTACACCTGCATCAGCTGGCTTAATCCTCTCAGGCAACTAAGCCTCAAAGAGATGGAATAAGGTTCTAGAACCGGGTATTTAACTTTAGATTAAATTGGTTCTAGACATTGGTTCTAGAACCGGGTATTTAACTTTAGATTTAAAAAAAAGTCAACCCAAAGTAGTACTGTTATATATTTCAGAAGCTTCAAGTAATTATGAATTTATTTTTTATCAATACAAACTACTCTTAGGGGTTTGTAATTCCCTTTACTGATTACCTGCTCAATTACTCCAGCCAGTGTTTACACGAGGGGGGTTAACTTGACTTTCAAATAACACTTGGCACTGCTGTCTTTCCCTTTCCTACCACTGAAGAGTTCCTTCCACTTGCAACACCTCCCTTTGTGTTCTTTTTCTTTAAAAAAATATATTTTCATTGATTTCAGAGAGGAAAGGAGAGGGAGAGATAGAAACATCAATGATAAGAATCATTGACTGACCGCCTCCTACACACACCCCCACTGGGGACCCAGCCTGCAACCCAGGCATGTGCCCTTGACCACAGGCCAACGCTTTATCCACTGAGCCAAACCAGCTATTAAAACTTCAATTGCACATCAATGTGCAATTAATAACGGAGTTTAATCCCAGGTTCGATTCCCATCAAGGGCATGTGATGTTTCTTTCTCATCATTGATGTTTCTTTCTCTCTCCCTTCCTCTCTGAAATCCATAAAAATATATTTTTAAAAACAAACAAAAAACAACAGCACACACACCACATTATACTAAGTGAAATAAGCCAGGCAGGGAAAGACAAGTACCATATGATTTCACTCATATCTATGATTTCACTCATATGTGGAATCTAATGAAAAAACTGAAATAACAAGCAAAGTAGAGAAAGATTCATAGAGAGCAGGCAGACAGTTCTGGTGATAGGAGGCTGGGTGTTGGGTGGGACAGAGGGAGATGAAGGGATTAAGCAAAAGAGAAAGAACTCACAGACACAGACAACAGTGTGATGATTGTGTGTGTGCGCGGGGGGGATGGCACGTGGAGGTGGAACATGGTAAATGGTGATAAATGGTGATGGAGAAAAATAATAAAAAACAACACAGCTCTGGCTGGTTTGGCTCAGTGGATGGAGCATCAGCCTGCAGACTGAAGGGTCCCAGGTTCGATTCTGGTCAAGGGCACATGCCTGGGTTGCGGGCTCTATCCCCAGTGGGGGGTGTGCAGGAGGCAGCCAATCAATGGTTATCTCTCATCATTGATGCTTCTATCTCTCCCTTTCTCTCTGAAATCAATAAAAATATATTTAAAAAAACAACAACAACACAAAACAAAGCCTTTGATCCTGTATTCGTTCCCTTCCACCAAAACCAAGCTTCTTGACAAGTGCCATCTCCATCTCCTTCCCCCCACACGCTCCTAAACCTACACTCTGATCTGGCTTCCATCCCCACTGCTCATTTAGGGCCAGCCACAACTTCTCCATCTCAAATATAGGAACACTTTCCAAATTTTATCTTGAGATATCAGAATTGACCCGTTTTTCTTTCTTGAAACCCTTTTCTCCCCTTAGCTTTGGTGGCAGCACGCCCACAATTTCCACCTACCTTGGCTCCTCCTGGTCCTCTTGCATCCAATTGCCCTGTTGTATCTCAGATGTTTTTCCAGAGCCCACCTTCAGTCTTTTTCTGTTCTGAAATCTACTCTGGGTTATCTCATCCATTCTCGTGGTTTGAATAACAATCTATATGCCACATGACTCTCCAATCTGTAACTTGACTCAGATCTCATTTCTTACTCCAGACTCATAAACCTAGCTTTTCATTGTTCCAGTTGACTCATCTATTACACAAGCATCTCAAACCCTCACAATCATACCCGACCTAATTATCTTCCCATTCAAGTCAACTTCCCTCTCTCCTTTCTCCACAATAAGAAACCTGGGAGCCATTTTAGATTGCTCTTCACTTCCGCTCCCTGCACTGGCTCAGTTTCAATATACTATCAGTTCCACTTCTGAAACACCTCCCACGTCCATCCACTCTTCTACCCCCATTGCTTCTACCTTAGTTAAAACTTTAATTTCTTGGTCTTTATCAGTTCTTGTCTGGATCCCTGCAACAGTTTACCAATTGGTCTTCAGACATTTAACAGTCCTATTTCCTTATAATCTGTCTTACTCAATGTTAAGAGTAATATACATAAATCAGACCACTTCACTAAAAATCCCTAATTTTGATCTCTGTTCCCCTTTTTGTGTGTGTTAGTTCTCACTTATTTTTCCCCATTGATTGTAGAGAGTGGAAGGGGTGGGGGGAAGGAAAGGAGAGGGAGAGGGAGAGAGGGGTGGGGAAAGAGAGAGAGAGAGGCATCGATGTGAAAGAGACACATTGTTTGGTTGCCAGCCGCACAGGCCCCGACTTGGGCAGAGGCTTTTACCTGCAACCCAGGTATGTGCCCTAGACTGGGAATCAAACTCAAGACTCTCCAGTGCGCAGGCTGATGCTTTAACCGTTGATCCATGCTGGCCAGGGCTGATCTGTTACATTTAACGAGTCCAAATACCACCGGACAGTATGATGTGTAAACTCTTCATTCATGTTGTCTTTCCATACCTACTAGCCTGTTTTCTTTTCCTATCATGCTTTCCCATGCATTTCATACTCCTTTACAAGACAACTTACTGTGTCCTCAAGTACCTGGTAGCAGAGTAGTGAAAGGCAGAACCTTCCTGGTTTGAGTCTTGGCTTAACCAGTTAGTAAGTTTATCATAGTTCATATTTCAAAGGGTTGTTGTGAGAATCAAAGGAGGTAATGCTTGTGAAGTTCTTAGTGTCCAGCACAAGCTTGGAGCTCAGCAAAGGTTTGCTTCGGTTATCTCCTGGTCTCTGTACCTGGTGTTCACTCTGCCAGCAATTCTACATCTCTCCCTCCTCCTTTTCTGCTTGGTCAACGTCTACTTTCCGTCTAAACCAGTTTTATTTTCTTTAGGACCCTGGCCTCCACAGCATCCAGGCCATAAATGGATATTTCTATCATAGTACTTAATGCTTCCCCCCACCCCTTCTTACTAGATTGTAACTTGAAAGCAGGAACTGGGTCTCTATTGTAGTATACTAAGAAACTTGTGTTGTGGCAAATGACCCCCAGGAGAATGACAGCCAGCACCCAGAGGAAAAGGGAAAGTAAAACCTTTTTTACGCAGCACTGCTAGTCCAGGGGACTTTGATCCAAAGCCTGAACTGCCAATGTGGGGAGGTTTTGATATATGTATCTTCTTGTGGCGGGCCCCTTGGGGTGGGCTTTGCAGCTCCGCCCAAGTCAGTTAGAATGGGGAAGTACTAGTAAGAGTACTGTTTACCTAGATACTGAACTAGTCTGTAAGCCCCCAAAGTTACCCCCCTATTTTCCTTCTCACTTGCATATAAATATCACCCAATATATACATTTGTAAATTCATGTTTTAGTTAACCCAGGAACTTGGTTCTTCAGACAAAAATGTTACTCCATTTTAGTCCGGCAGGTGTGGCTCAGTGGTTGAGTGCTGACCTATGAACCAGGAGGTCAAGGTTTGGTTCCTGGTCAGGGCACATGCCTGGGTTGTGGGCTCCATCCCCAGTGTGGGGTGTGCAGGAGGCAGCTGATCAATGATTCTCTCTGATCATTGATGTTTCTCTCTCTCTCTCTCTCCCTTCCTCTCTGAAATCAATAAAAAAAATATTTTTTAAAAATGCTACTCCATTTTAAAGGAGAGAAGAGACAATTCAGGACAGGGGATATGGGAGGATCTTATGTCTGGAACTGCTTCCTGGAAACAATATCCCTCTTTCATCCCAGGGCTCTGAAACCCAAGGGACATTTTTCCTTAAGCCTATGGCATAACCTTTCCTTTCTGCTTCATTGTGGAGTGCGGAGTGGGAGGGGAAGGGAGGAAGGAATGGCTCTGGCTCCTAGGGAATCTGCCTAGGGTCTGCGCATAGGAATATCCTTACTTTAGGGAAGCTGCTCATCCTCCATCCTGTCTCCAGGAACCTGAAGGGCTCCCGCCGGATACACATTAACCTTTTGCGGTCCAACATCGAGGCTGACTCGACAGACCAGGCGCTAGTAGCAGGTCCAATGTCGAGCTGAGTTGGTGATTGAGCTAATCGGCAACTTTCGCCATGGAACTACTGCAACCAAGAGAGGAAGGACTTCTAATTCCGACCAGACTGTTTGAATTCCAAAAATAAAATTGGACCGCAAAGGGTTAAAGCTCCCAAAGCCCTTGTAGGTCAGTTAACAGCAGTTTGTTGAACGAATGAATGAATGTCACATTCAGAGGCTCTACTGTAGTAGTAGCAGAAGCCATAATTTCCCTTGAATTTAAGTCAAATAGTGGAAAGGGAACTCCTACTGGACAGAGTCAAACTTTTAATCACCTGGGAAAGGGATCTGGGCTTGTGAGGCCTGGAGCAAGGAGTTTAGGGTAATACCCTATCCTTGGTTATCTCACAATTTCCTCTCTTGCAAACTTTGCAAATGCTTGTAGGGTAGGCTGATCAAATAAGATGAATTTATAAAAGCACAGATTCCAACACAGCCATTTAGATATTTCAAAGATGTTCTACCAACTAATCTGATATGTGAAGCTCAGTAGTTCTCAGGGTGTTGGAGGAAGCAGGGACAATGGCAATTTCAGCAGGACCCTAGGCTTTTGCAAATCATGCAGACTCTTAGCCAAAACCATAGGAATCATTTGTTATTTATCCAACAAATACTGAGTGTTTTCTGTGTGTGAGGCACTATCAGTACAGAGATGAGCCAAGGTGACACTGTTCAAGCCCTTGTGGGACTTAGTCTCACCGGGAAGACAGACTATCAAGAATCACTTAGAAGATAACATGGTAGGTGCTATGATAAGGAAGGCACCAGGAGATGGAGAGCTGATAGATAAGTCTCCTGCCTTAGGCGTGGCAGTGTTAGGATGTCTTTCTGGTGGCAATGATACCTACATTGATACCTAAAAGATGAGGAGGAGCTAGTCACAGAAAAAGGAACAAGAAGAGGCGTCAAGGTGTGTGACCAAGTGTTCTGGGCAAAGGAGAGAACATTTGTTTTGCAGGATATTAGTGACTCATTTGGTGCCCTGGAATTGTCAGTTAGGGCACCAATCTGAAAGGTACCATCAGCAGTTGGCAAGCCAGCTCTGCTGTCCCAAACCATATTCCATCTCCTACCTCCATAGAAAATAAATAGAAGATGGTGTGGAGGTAAACACAGAAGGGGGGTTGATGAGGTCATGTGTCTGTCACCAGTCAAGGGATCAAGTGCTATGCATTTTGTCCTCACTTCCAAGTGAGGGGTCTCCAAGAGGACTACTCATAAAGGAGAGATTGACATCTCAGTTCCTGCTTGGACAAGCCTGCTGATTTGTTCTCTGTGATCACTGCAGCAAAGAAGGAGGGTTGACAAGGAAAGAGCTGCCACTCTGTGCCATGCCAGCATGACCAAGGGTGATCCCGAGTCGGGGGGTGAAAGAATTAAGGAAAGACAGACAAGAGAATAATAGCTGGGTCTCGGTGGGACGCTGCCTCCCTGATGAGGAGACAATGACGGCGCCCACAAGCCGTGTCTTTATTTTATAGCAGATGCCACGAGGCAAAGTAGGGGCGTGATCACGTTGTTTACAGCATTCTTGTGAGTTTCAACCTCGCTCAACTACATGCACCCGAACTCTATCACAAGGCACGTGGGGCTATGTGTTCGGACCATAGGTTCAAGCTTACTACCACAGCTGTTGGTTATAATTGTGCTGGGAGAGCCCTGCCCTCCAGCTGGGACTTGCACGTGGCAATGAGAGGACCCTGTCCTTTCATCAGTCCGAGGCTTGAACCTGGCCAAAGCACTGTAGCCACGCCCCACATATCCCCCTTTACTTTTGTTTTTAAACACGCCTATTTACATCATCCGAAAAACTCTAAACAAATTATTCAGCATCATCAAAACATCGAAACAAAGTTCTGGCTATTAACAAAACTATAGACACAGCAATGTTAACAAGAGAGAACAAAACTCTGGCTAATAACAAAGCAATACCAATGCAAAACCGAACTACAAACATGTTAACGTTTTCAGGACATTCCACCCAGAGTCCTTAGATTTTACAGAAAACTGACAGTCCACAAGATTTTACAGAAAACTGACAGTTCACCAACGCTAGCATAGCTTCCACTTGCTTTTCTAACATTTGCTTGGCCTTAGTCGCCATCTTCTTCAGCTGACTCCATGCTGATATCTCGCCGATGCAAAGATGTCGTTGATGCAAAACCAGTCCCCTGGGTCAGGCTGTTTGGAAGGTTGACCTCGGCACTGAGTCCGCACCAGTCCCAGTCACATCAGCCCCGTCCACGCAGTTGGAAGTCTGGTCCCTTCTCAGCTTCTTTCTTTAGCCGCTGCTGCATGGAAACGAGCAGCCCTCGGTCCTGCAGAGCCGGAGACTTCCAATTCTGAGTCTGGGGTCTCACACAGACCCGAAGTCCCAGGGAGCTATCAGTTCATACATGCAAAGATAACCAAAGCCTAGAAACAATGCAACTGCTGCAAGAGCTTACGAGCTAGGTCTAAAATAAAATTACTTCCTTAAACATCACCACCACAGCCATCTCCTGCTTTACAGTGGCTTAAACAAAACCCAGATTTCTGCCTTATTTTGTACCTCCTGATTACTTCTTATTTTCTACCGCCTGTTTTCGACCGCTTGCTTCTTGCCGCTTGCTTTCTACCGCTGTTTTCGATTTCTACCGCTTCTTTCTACTTATTTCTTACTTCTACAGCTTATTTCCTACCGCTTAGACTTTAAAAATGCGTCAATTAAGCATTATTCCCATGTTTTACACCGAGCAAATTTTACCACACTTCGGCTCCCTACCTTATTTTTGTTTTTTGGCCTTTCTACTTTTGCTTTTTAAGCTTATTTTCTTACTTTTGTTTTTTAAGCTTACTCTCTGTGCACGCCTTGGAGCCTCCTTTCACCTGACCTCTTTTTAAATTCCCCCGAACTCAGGCCTGTTCCGACGCCACTTGTTACGGCCAAAGGGCCTGCTCTGGCGTCACTTGTTAGAGCCAAAACTCAGGCCCTGGTCCCAGGACTCAGTCTCTGGTTGGGCACCACTTGTGCCACGCCAGCACGACCAAGGGTGATCCCGAGTGGTGGTGGTGGTGGTGGGGGAGTTTGAAAGGATTAAGGAAAGACAGACAAGAGAATAATAGCTGGGTCTCGGTGGGACGCTGCTCCCTGATGAGGACACAGCACCAGCACCCACAAGCCGTGTCTTTATTTTATAGCAGATGCCACGAGGCAAAGTAGGGGCGTGATCACGTTGTTCACAGCATTCTCGTGAGTTTCAACCTCACTTAACTACATGCACCCGAACTCTATCACAAGGCACGTGGGGCCACGTGTTCGGACCATAGGTTCAAGCTTACAACCACAGCTGTTGGCTATGATTGTGCTGGGTGAGAGGACCCTGTCCTTTCATTAGTCTGAGGCTTGAACCTGGCCAAAACACTGTACCCGCACCCCATACACTCCTACAATTTGGATTAGCAAGGATGTGACCTTCCTATCCTATATAATACAAGCCTAATATGCTGTGTCCCGTCGTCTGGTCGTCCGTTAAACCAATCAAAGGGCAATATGCTAATGATATGCTAAGACCACTCAACCCCTCGCTATGATGTGCACTGACCACCAGGGGGAAGATGCTCTAACCAGTAAGTGAGCTTGCTGCTGGGGTTTGGCCGATTGGGACTGCGTGAGATGGGCCGGACATCTCAGTTCCTGCTTGGACAAGCCTGCTGATTTGTTCTCTATGATCACTGGAGCAAGGAGGGAGGGTTGACAAGGAAAGAGCTGTCACTCTGTGTCACGCCAGCATCCCAAAGCCTTTTGCCTTTTCACATCTCCTTCTGTAGCCCTGAGGCCCTCCCACAGCCCCTCCCTGACTGGCCAACCTCCCACATCCCTACCCGGCCCCAATCATGCACTGATGGGGTCCCTCGGCCTGGCCACACAACGGAAACAAAAAAGCAGAGCTAACATTTGGGCAGCTTAAAAGTGGAAGGTATCCATGACCAGTTTGTCTTAGCCTGGGAGGCATACAACCAACAGATGACTGCAATGAGATAACCAGTTAGTAAAAAGAGTTTTTGACCATTTCCCCCCACCCGCCTCAATCCTTCCTCCAGGTCCCAACTGAAGTAGTTTAAATTAGGGAGAGAGAGTGCTTTCTATGACAGGACAGAGCGCACCTGTTCCCCAAAGTCCCACTGCTGAAACCTGGTTGGTGCTGAGGGGAAGAAGGACCTTAAAACTTGATGTGCAATTGAAGTTTTAAAGTGGACTATACTAGTGTGGACCCCGAGAAAGAGGATATCTACCAAGATGGGCTCCTGGTGGCTGAACTGGGATCAAATTAAAAAACAAACAAACAGCCCTAGCCTGTTTGCCTCAGTGGATAGAGGGTTGGCCTGGGGACTGAAGGGTCCCAGGTTCGATTCCAGTCAAGGGCACATGCCCAGGTTGTGGGCTCGACCCCCCCAGTAGGGGGCGTGCAGGAGGCAGCCGATCGATGATTCTCTCATTGATGTTTCTCTGTGATTTGTTCTCTGTGGTAGGTGCTATGATAAGGTGCTCTTTCTCCCTCTCTGAAATCAATAAAAATATTAAAGCAAAAACAAACCACACAACAGAAACAAAAAATCAGAGCTTAGCAGCCATTTCTACACAGAGACATCTCATGCAAACTACAGTTCGGGGAGAAACGTGCACTGAACCACCTGCCTCTGCACAAGTGCCTGCCTGCACTGTGTTTCTGCCATTAGAGGCAGCCCTTATTAAGTTCCTGGAATCCTATTTCAACCAATAGGACTGAGGTTTCCTGATCCAACTGGAATAGTGCAGCTAACATCAGCTTCTTTACTGACCAATCAGAGCAACTCCATTCTGACCAATTAGAACAATGCCCTTTGGACCAATCAAACTGCAAGGACTTAGAGCCCTTATTTTCATGAAGATAGACCAATCAGGGATCAACTTGGGCAGGGACTTCTGTCTATATGTCAGCTCCTCTCTGGCTCTAAAAGTGCACTTTCTCTTTTCATTATAGACTGGAGCAGCCGTGGGCAAACTACGGCCCGTTTGAAATGAATAAAACTAAAAAAAAAAAAAAAAAAAAAAAAAAAAAAAAGACCGTACCCTTTTATGTAATGATGTTTACTTTGAATTTATATTAGTTCACACAAACACTCCATCCATGCTTTTGTTCCGGCCCTTCGGTCCAGTTTAAGAGCCCATTGTGGCCCTCGAGTCAAAAAGTTTGCCCACCCCTGGACTGGAGACTGCATTTCCCTGACGAGAGCTGAACCGCCAAAGACGTAACAATAAAGATATCTCTACAGAGCAGAGAAGACCAGACCAGACTGGCATATAGAGAAGCGCAGAGCTAGTCAGAGTAGCATGGCCCCAGGGCCTCCTAACAGCGGTGCTGTGTTCATAGCTGTGTTGTATCACCAGTGAGATGTTGCACAGCCATGCTATTTTCACAGCCATGCTGTGTCACAACTGAGTTCCTTGCACTAAAAAAAGTTTCCTTCTTCACCTCATCCCAAACTGGGATTCCTGTTGGTGTTGAATTGATGTGGTTGACACTGGTCTAGACTTTTTTGTTGTTGTTAATCCTCACTTGAGGATATTTTTCCATTGATTTCTAGAGAGAGAGTGTGTGTGTGTGTGTGTGGGGGGGGGGGGACAAAGAGAGAAACATCGATGTGAGAGAGGCACATCGATTGGTTGCCTCCCACACATGCCCTGACTAGGGTCAGGGATCAAGCCTGCGTACATGTTCTTGACCAGAATCGAACCCAGGACCCTTCAGTCCACAGCCAATGCTCTATTCACTGAGCCAAACCGGTAGGGCTGGTCTCGACTTTTAATAACTAAATGAACAGAAAGCTACAGAATCTGTCAGAGCTGCAAAGGGAGAGCTGAGAGTATGGTAGAAGACACTGATTAAGCCACGCCAAGATTGTGTGAGCAGGGTTCAGAATGTGTATTAAGTTGTTTCTGTCTGTAAAAAGCCTTCGAGGGAAGCAGCCTGGTATGATACAGGATCAGACAGTATTTGAAGACAGCTGGAACACAGAGTGAGAGAAAGCTGGAGGAGTGGGAAGAGGCCAGGTGACGGAAGCCTTGTTGAGGTGTTTGTACTTTATTCTGGAGGCAAAAGGAAGCCATATGTCTTAACCAAATTAGCATTTTAGAATGATCTAACGGGGGTAGGATGGGAACTGGAGACAGGGAAACCACTTAAGCAAGAGGTGATGGTCTGGGAATGGCAGTAGGGATGAAGATAAGTGGTCAGATTATAAATATGCAGAAAGAGAACAATCAGGAATTGCTGATAGAGGAAAAGCCAACCAAGTTTCTCTTTCCAGCTGACCCCAGAAATGCTGCCCTGTTTCTAGTTCCTGCTCTCAGTTCAGCAGGTGCTGGACCAATGGCCAGGTCAGCCTTGGTTCTCTGGGGCCTGGTGCTGCGGGTGCTGCCGCCCCCTGTGGGTACCAGCAGCACTCTTTTCGCAGCTTCAGGAGGCAGGCCGTGCCTCACTGTGTCATCCGTTTCACAGGTGAGGAGCCCCAGGTCCTGATGCTTAACACATTGCAGACCAGTAGTTTTGTTGCTAGCTTTACCTAGTGGCCAGGTAAGTTTCTACTGAATGAGTACAAAAAACGTTCTACATAAATGTTAAAGGCATGCTTTAAAATGAAATACCCATTGCATGTTGAAGTTATTCATTACATGTTCCTACAAGCTAATATCTTCTTAAAGTGTGATACTTAGTAAAACACTGTGTAATATGAAGGGGAACTAAACAAAGCTGGCAAATGTAACGTGTTTCTCTTCTCTTACCGTTCCTTTTGCATACTCTGCACACTTTTGTAGGATATTTCTTTTTATTTGAAGATGGAATTGGCACAGGGATGTGCTGCTTCATGTTGCCCGATAATCTTTGTGGATGATCTTTCTGAGGAGCTCTTGTACTTCTAACACGTGATGGATCAGGATTGCTAAATTCTAGATCTGCTGATTTATCTACTTCGGACGAGATCCACTCTGTTGCTACAGTTAAAAGAAAGTCTTTGTATCTTACTCGGCTTCCTGGATTGAGCGCTTGATAAATCCTGAATGAATTGAATAGTCCACAATTAATCAGGTAAAGCACTACTTTCTTCGTCCATTTTATTGGTTTTCTAAGGATACTACATGTTGAAAGATATTGGCCGGCAAGATCAACACCTTGTACATAGTTATTATACTGCACGATAGAAACTGGTTTCTTTATTTCCTCTCCAGTATGCCAATTTGTCTTTTCTGTTTCACAAGAGGAAGCATCGTGGATAGTTGAAATAATTCGAACTTCTCTTTTACCCTTCCAAATCAATAATAAAACGTCACCTTTTCTTCGGAAGGCTATTTTACCTCTTTGAAGCGTAGATGCTTCATCTTTCAAACATTTTGGCAAGCCTCTTGTTCGAATTGTTCCGCAAACTCTTGTTTTATGTAGTAATAAAGTTTCTGCAATTGAAATGCTACTGTAATACTTACCTTGGTATATGTGATGCCCCAAATCCAGATACGGCCGAAGCAGTGACAGAATAGAGTCATTCAATTTCTTCCCTTCACCTGTGTAAATTTCCATATTGCAAATATACCCAGTCTTGCTCTCACATACCATTCTTACAAGTAAACCATATTTAATAATTTTAGCTGGGTTGTAAGTTTGAAATAGAAGACGTCCCCTCCAGGGAATCATGCCTTCATCTAATGATAACTCTCGCATAGGTTTATATATTGTTTGAAATTTACTAATAAAGTGGTCGAGTACAGACTGAATTTTAAATAGCCTGGATGAAGATTTAGTCATGTTTGCATTGTCATTGAAATGCCAATAAGTCCAGATTTGTTCAAAACGATTTCGAGTCATCGTCTGAGGAAATATTGGGACCGCTAGAGCTGGATTTGTAGACCAATATTCTTTCCAAGTATCCTTTCGAGTACGCCCCATTAGCACTATAAGTCCTAAAAATTTTTTCATATCTGTTGGAGTAACAGGAGACCACTTTTTTGTTTTTGAAATTTTGTGCTTTCCCAAATTTTGATTATAATATATGTTCGATTGATGACAAAAGAATTCAAACAGATCGTTGTCAAAAATCAAGTTTGTGACTTCAATGATGTTCTTACAATCAGATGGTAGAACTGTAACCCCAGAATTACCTTCAAATTTTTCCAAATTAGGCTGAAAGTCCTCTTTTGACCAATCATTATCTTGGCAACCAAGACGCAAATTACACTCAAAATCATGTGTGGAATTGTTCAAATTTTCAGGTTCGGAATCACTTGAAATTACTATTGTCCGCCTTTTTGAAGGAGTAACTGTATCATTGCCACTGTCAAAGCTTTCATCACTTTCACTTGGAATATCTGATAAATTGTCAGCAAATATATCCAGGATTTTATCATGTTCTTCGTCACTATCCATGGTTACTGAGCACTTTAAAAATATCAAATTGATATAAAAAACAGTTATTTTTATTACTAACGACAAGGGGTTAATCACTTTTAATTCCTTTGATAATTTTTAACTTCAGCAAATGCGTTTTCCGTTACACTGTTTCTAAATGACAATTAAAAGCTGAGAATTCTCGAGATTGGCCACAAGCCTTAGGACAGAAACCGCGAGAATTCTCGTGCTCCGTCCGCAATTTAAGTGATGCTCAATCTCCCACAGCTGCTTGGTTCAAGGGCCATGACCCCAAATACAATGCCTTGAACACAGCAATGTAAACTAGGGCTCGGTGACCGGGGGTCTCGGTCTTTCTCAAGGTGGGCGCGTGCTCCACGACAGAGGTCCACCTGGAGAAAGTGGGCCCACCCAGGGCGTGGAGAAGTGCATTATACCTAAAGGTCAAGGCCATGGGGGGTGGGGGGGTGCAGTGGTGGGGGGGGGGGGGCGTGCGCATGCGCCACAGGTCGGCCATGGAAAGCGGGGAAGAAGCCCGACGGGTGGGTGGGCTCTCCACCCGCTGCCAGTCCACCTTCCGTTGGTGGAACCTATGCCATGCAGACCCTTCCCCACGCCTGGGGCCAATGCCTCACCGTCTCGCAGCGCGAACTGAACAGTCGGAGTCTCGGAGGAGCAAAGGGAAGGAATCACGGACCGGAAGCGCCCACCCTTCCCGGGGCCTTTCCGGGGCAGAGGACCTTGGCAAAAGCTCATTGGCTAGTGGAGACCGGAAGAGGCTGGGTTTGGCTACGCGCAGGGCACTATGGGTGTTGTGGTTTGTGTCTGTGGTGCAGACTTTCCAGACTGCTTAGAGGCCGGCAGGTCCCGCTGGCAGAGCAGCTGCCTGCAGGGGAGAAGCGGGTGTGAGGCAGCTGCGTCCCTGTGGCTCTGTTTTGCTATTTCTGATTCCGGCGAGACCTCGCTCTTTGAGTCTTGCTTTCAAAGACCTTCATTTCGTCTCGTATCTTAGGCGTTCCTCTGTATAACACCCCTTGTCACCTACAGACCCTTCTTTACTAGTATTCTTCCTAGCTGGCTTCGCCTGGTCTTAGGTCCCTCTTCTCCGCAAAGGTACAGAGGTCTCTGAGTCCTCTGCCCTTCTGTCGCTCCTGTGTGCCTTTTCCTGTCGCTGCCCTAGACAGATCCCCTCTAACATTCTGCCCCAGCTCCGGAATCATGCCAGGGGCCCAGGAAAAGGATCCCAGGAAAAGGATCCCACAGCAAACGTTTGCAGGCACAAGCAGATCCCACGCTCCTACGTCAGCAGCCTTGCAGCTCACTTCTTTTTGTTCTCCTCTGATCATTGCCTCTTTTCTGGTCCCACCTCTACGTAGGCTGTTTGATGGGCCACTCTTGGCCATGAACAGCCACCCCTGGTCCTGTCACTTTGTCTCTGATTTGATTTAAAGGACAGAAAGGGGAAAATGAAAGAAACTGGAGTGAAAAGAGAAACCACTAATTAGCTTTCCTAGAAGTCAAGGAGCTAGATGGTGAAAGAGAAGGAAGAGTGCAAACCTCTTCTTGTACCTTCACACACAGTTTGGTGCTGACTGTCCGAGGGCTCTGTGAACCTTGTGCTGGGGATAACTAGCCCCAGATCACCCAGGTGCTGGGGGTCCAGTCAGTGAGGACAGACACACTGATGCAGGATGGCATCAGGCTCTGCCCTGCAGACTTCCCGCCTTTCCTCTGCTCACTCCCATTTCTCCCTCAGCTCATCCCAAAGCCTTTTGCCTTTTCACATCTCCCTCTGGTCCATGCTCTCCTTCCCGCTCTGAAGCTCCTTTCTCTCCGGTTCTAGCCCAAGCTGCTTCTTTTGTATCTAGCGCTGTCACTCTGACAACCATGTTGAGGGGGGATTTAGAAACAGACCTTCACCTTTATAAGAGAAACGCCTATTGACTTTCTCATTCCAGGGCTCTGCATTCTCTCAACTATTGTGCACATTACTTGTACTAGAATCACCTGCAGATCTTTCATGACCCATGCTCCAGAATTATGGTATGCCATGCAGCCAAAATGGACTTAACTCCTTTGCTGCCTATTTAGTGGTGTTAGGAATCTGAGGTTTGAGAAGTTAATTTCATGGAGACAGTAGTCAAGAAGGACCCATTCATATGTGGTGAGAAGTAGAATCCCATGTGAATGGGAAAGATATGCCTTAGCATTAAACAAACAAACAACAACAAGCATGCCTTAGTGGATTAACTAGGCTAGAACAGGAGATGCTTTTTAACTGTTAGTTGAGAACTATCCCATCCCCCAGTGTGTGTGAGAGGGAATTTCCGAAGAATAAATAATCTAATAATCATGCTAGTCAGTGTAAGAATGCCTTACCCTACGTGTGGCAGGTACATTTGCCTCTAAGGCTCTTTATGGCTAATACTAACTTAATTGGCACTTCCTGAGACCCACCACAAAGAAGTGAAACTTCATCTTTGATGATGCTTAAAATAATGCCTCTCCAAGCCCCCATATGATTTGATCCCCAGCTACTTCTCCAATCTCACCTCCTACCCTCTTCCTTATGGTTACTGTTGTAGATACCCTGGTTTTATTGCTGTTTTGTGAACATGCCAAGTACACGCTGCACCTGGAATACTTTTTTTTTAGTTAAACCTGTTGAGGGCTTTACTCAAATAGTCATCAGAGAGGCCTCCTCTAGCCACCTTATCTAATATAGAGCCGTTAACAGTCTGTCCCTGTGTCTTCCTTAATTCCCCTCTATTATCACTACTTGAAAATATGAGATATTTGTTTACTTCCTCTTATTGATTTTTTTTCTGGAGAGAGAGAAAGAGAGAGAGAGAGAGAGAGAGAGAGAGAGAGAGAGAGAGAGAAAGGTCCACTTGTTGTTCCACTTATTTATGCTTTCATTGGTTGCTTCTTGTAGTATGTGCCCTGACTAGAGATAAAATCTGCAACCTTGGTGTTTCGGGATGATGCTCTAGTCCAACCAACTAAGCCACCTGGCCAGGGCTATTTAAGAGTCTTTTATGAAATTGTAGCCAAGCAAAAGTTCATAGTCTAAGTAGGTAGGATCAACTCTTGTGTATTTGGGACGAGGGATTATTTGTCCTGCTTGACATGCTTCTGAACTGACTTCTGTGCTACTCTGTTCGGTCTCGGACCGCCATGCCGAAGGATGAGCCTGACCAGGCAAGGAGCACAGAAACATCAAAGAAAATATTGACGACAGAAAATACTTTCTTAGCCCATCAAGAAGGATAAGTGTACATGCTCTGCAGATGTTGGCTAGTTTACCAGGGAAAAAAAGTAGACAATTTGAAAGATGGACTGTAGGTGGCAGTTTTGTTTCAGTTGAAGAAACTGGTTGGTCAGCTATGAATATGTCTCTGTCAGTATCTACTCTCCACATCCACTCACTTGGACTCAACCTCCTCTACTTGGCTCAGACATCACCCTGTCACCTTTTCAGCTCAGCTCTCCCTCTCATGTTCTCATATCTGTATATACTTACATTTGTGCTTTTAGTATCATGGTCTCAGCTTGAAGCAACATTTTTTTTTTTAAATCATTCTTTTAAAAAAATTAAATTTATTGGGGTGAAAGTGGGTAGGAGTGTTTTACAAGTTTCAATTGTACAAGTTCATAATACATCATTGATAGATTGCACTGTGGGCTCACCACTCAAAGTCTAGTTTTCTGTCACCATATATTTGACCCCCTTTATCCTCTTCAGCTTCCCCCGACCCGCTGCCCCCTGGTAATCACCATACTGTTGTCTGTGTAGATGAGGGTTTTTTGGACATTTGTTGCTTTCTGTTTTGTAGCTCCCATATGGGGGAAATCATGTCCTTTTCCATCTGACTTACTTTGCTTAACATGATACTCTTTTTATTTTCCCCACAGAATTTGGCTTTTATTCTGGCCTCACACATACAGCTAAGACGACACAGATAGGCAGTACTCCAACCCCTAGGACCATTTCACCCACCCAATCTCTTCAGCCCTCCTCCTCCCACCTCGCCCTTCCTGCCAAGCTGCTGGGCAGGGGCTCTGCCTGCACCTCACCCCGGGCATGCAGCATGAAGTGCCCATGCAGCTCCCCGAGGCTGTCGAAGGAATCCTCGCACTCCATGCAGTGGTAGGTGCCCTCCTCGTCCTCGTCCTGCTCCTCCTCCCGCCCAGCGGGCTGGCCCTGGCCCTCCCCAGCCCGCGGTGGCTCCCCCTCTCTCTCGCCCTTGCCAAGCACCCTGCCTTCGGGAGCTGGTGCTTCCTGGGGGGCGGCAGCGGGACAGCGGAGCCGGCAAGGTGGAGTGCCTGGTGGGGCCTCCCCGAGGGATGAGCGGCCACAGAGCTGGCAGGGCTGGGCTGGGGGGTCCGGGGGCTGGGCTGCACGGAGAGCCCGGTGGGATGGGCCCCCCCGGCCCCCACCCAGGCGCTGCTTCACTTTGTAGCCAGGGTCATATTCGGGGTCGTCAGTGGTCTCCTCTTCCTCCTCCTCTTCATCTTCTTCCTCTTCGGAGTCCGGCTCTGAGTGTGTGTATTCGGAGTTAGAGGAATGCTCAGGGCCTGGAGAGAGGTCCTCATCGTCTTCTTCCAAGCTGGCATAGCCTCCAGTTTCAGCTGGCTCACGAGTCTCTGTCATGGCCAGAGGAGGAGGCAGGAGCAGAGCAGAAGCTAGGCAGCGTCTCCAGCTCTCCGCAGCTACACCTTGGTCACAAGTTCTCTAATGCAGGATGTCAGCCGGTAGAGGGATGCGGCTAGGGCGGCCCCCGCTCGGGCTCGGCGGCGGCGGTGGCAGCTGCACGCCTCAACATGATACTCTTAAGATCTATTTATTTTGTTGCAGACGTCAGTAATTCATCCTTTCTTATGGCTGGTAGATATATATATATATATATATATATATATATATATATATATTCATGTACTTTATCCAATCATCCATCAAAGGACACTTAGGTTGTTTTCATGTCTTGGCTACTGTGAATAATGCTGCAATGAACATGGGGCTACATATATATTTACAAATAAGTGTTTTCAAATTTTTTTGGTAGCTACCCAGAAGGGGGATTGCTGGGCCCTATGGTAGCTCTATTCTTAATATTTTGAGGACCTTCCATACTATTTTCCTTAGTAGTTGTAACAAGTTATACTCCCACTAGCAGTGTGTGAGGGTTCCTTTTTCTCTATATCAAACATGTCAAACTCAAAGGCTAACATGGACCAAATAAGCAAGGTTTAAGTTTATATGGGCCACAAAAAAGTAAAAGCTTCAATTTTCATAGAAATGTAGGCTTATTTTGATAAAGACATGCTGAATACAAAAGGCTGAAATAAATGAGTCATCATTAACATAAAATAATAGAACATTTTAATAAAAATTAATATTTTTTCTTGAACATTAACTTACCAGACACCGAATAACTGCACAAATTAATAAGTGTAATGCAAATAAACCTATTTTTCTTGTTCTCTGAAAGTGAAATATTTCCTGTTGCGCACACCAAACAAGTCAGTCCAAGACTAATGACGTGGCAATTGGCTGCTAAAATATTCGCTGCTAGTATTAGTGGAGAGAAATGGTGCGCCTGTGCGTAAGTCCCATAAGGGAAATGAATGTAACATGATTATAGTAATCAGTCACTAGTGAACGTTGTAGTTCGTTATTAATAACTAGAGGCCCAGTGCATGGAATCATGCACATTGAAAGTAAATTAATTAGAAGGTGGCCGATGGGGTGGGACTGGGTGAGACTGGCCAGACATGGCCTGGACCCAACCTCCCGCAGTCCCTCCCCAGCTGGCCGCACTTGGGACTGAACCGGGGCTCGAAGGGCATCTGCAGAGTGAGCAGCGTCCCTCTGGCAGGTGGGGTCCCGTGGTCTGGCTTGCGGGGATTGGACCGAACCCAGCAGTCCAACATCCCCTAAGGGGTCCCGTAGTGCGAGAGGGCACTCTGCAAAGTTGCTGTCGCTCGGCAGCTCCTGTGTTGAGTGTCTGCCCCCTAGTGGCCAGTGCGCATCATAGCTACCGGCCGGT
Source organism: Myotis myotis (assembly GCF_014108235.1). NCBI lineage: Eukaryota > Metazoa > Chordata > Mammalia > Chiroptera > Vespertilionidae > Myotis > Myotis myotis. The sequence goes on from NW_023416322.1 coordinate 5,521,503, forward strand.
CATTTAGGCTTTTATATATATAGACTAGAGGCCCGTTGCACAAAAATTTGTGCACTCGAGTGGGTACCTCAGCCTGGCCTGTGCCCTCTCGCAATCTGGGGTCCCTTGGGGGCCCCTTCCCCTGGCTGCTGGCACCAGTTTTCCTCCGGCATCCAGAACCCAGGCCTTCGCTCTTCGCCGGGAGGGGCCCGTGCAGTGGGCAAGGGGCTTAGCTTTTTTAAAAATACTTCTGAACGTTTGGTAAATAACCCTGTAGGAATCTACTTTCTGAAACATGCTGGTTGTTAAGGGCTGATGTGGGTAATGAACAAAATGTATGTTAAAATCCTAATCCCCAGAACCTCAGAATGTACCTGTATATGGAGATAAGATCTTTAAAGAGGGGATTACATTAAATTGAGGCAGACCTTTAGCCCATCTCACTGAAGTCCTTATAAGAAGAGGAATGTTGGGGTCCAGCCCCCACAGGTTCAAGGGTTCCCAAAGGTGTGGACAGAGTCGGCGAAGAAGGAATGACACAGAGGCAGCGTTTAGGTGATCATCATAGCAAGGTTCTTTTTTTATTGTCCTGTTACATTTATATTTATACTATTTGATCCTATAAGCATGCCTCTATAAGTTTTTTTTTTTTTTTTTTTTTTTTTTTTTTTTTTTTTTTTTTTTTTTGCCAGAGAGAGCATAGGGTCTGTTTATTGGGGAGTTAGTCAAAGGGGGAGCTGGCTAGGGTGGGGTAGGGCAGCAGCTTGTCTGGCCCCTGAGAAACCCAACTTGAGTCCAGAGCCTCGACCGCTTTGAAGCCAAAGTCTTCCTCCACCTTTATCTGCATGGGAGCCAGCTCCGGAGTCAGCGGGACTCCCGCCTGGCGCCCTTCCCATGGTGCTCGCTGCTTCTTCCACCCGCCGGGCCCCTCACCAGGGGCCGGGCTGCTGGCTTCTGTGGGCGCTGGCATCCTCCTGAGCAGGGATAGCCCCTCTTTCTCTGGAGGCTCGTTCTCAGCATTGCCTGGGGTGGGGGCTTCTCTGCCCTGGCTGCCCTCGTCCTCCAGTAAGATGGTGAACTGGCTGTCCTGGTAGTTGTCGCTGTAGGAGTCCAGCACCCTCATGAGGAACCTCCGCTCCTGCTGGAGTCTCCGTGTTATCCTCTGTATCTGATGGAGCCTGTTCATGACCTGCTCATTCACCTGCTCGATCTCCCTGCAGTGCCAACCCAGAGCCTGGTACTTCCTGCGATTGAGTTCCCATTGGTGCCGCCGCCGGCCTCGGGCTGCCTCCCCCTCTTCGTCTCACTCTCGGAGGCTGGAGCTGCCCAGACCCCCAAACACGAACTCCACTTCAGTCTCAAGCTTGCTCTCCAGGATGTGACCACCGAACAGCGGAGGCAGTGCCAGCTCCGAGCCAGGAGGTGCTGAGAACTCCTCAAAGCCTACGGCTGCCATGGACCCCTTTCTCTGCTCCAGCTCCATTTGTCCCTGGCTCCAGGAGCAGAACTTCCAACCTTGCAAGCCTCTTCAAGTACAAAATGACAGGCCCCATCCAAGTTCACCGGTCAGGCACCCAGGCCCCGGCTGCTAAGCCTCCTGGGAGTTGCAGTTCTCTATTTCCCGCTAGCCTCCCTCGCCCCCCTCATCCCACCCCCACCCCGAGTCCCAGCTGAAAGGCCCTGCTCGCTGGTCTAATGCCTTGGCCAGGCATCTGAGTCCCCTCTGTCTTTATTCTGGTCCCGACACCGTGCATTCTGACCACAGAGACTCTCTGCTTGGGAGGCCCCTGGGTCTCCTTCTGGGTCTCTTTCTGGGGCCAGGGCTGCGCCGCCCCCCGGGGACTGGATCGCGTGCCCCAATGGTGACACAGCCCCGGCCCCTGGGTCTCCTTCTGGGGTCTGGCTGCATCGTCCCCGGGGACCAAATCGAGTGCCCCAGCAGCGAAGCAATCTTGGCCCCTGGGTCTCCTTCTGGGGCCTGGCTGCCTCGCCCCCAGGGACCAGATCGAGTCCCCAGGCAGCAACACAGCCCGGCCTCTGGCCGGGACTCTGGGTGTTCTCTGATCACTGGTGATCAGTGATCTGAGAAGCCAGGCGGGGCAGGGAAGAGGCTGACATCCGCCTCTTCCCTGCCCCACCCGGCTTCTCCAATTACTGGCCCAGAGCTGGCAAAGGCGGCCCAGTTCTCCAAAGGCGGCCCAGCTTCTCTGATCACAAAGGCGCCCGGTTCTCTGGCTCTTGGCTGCCACCTGGGTTTCATCAGCGGCAGGCAGCTTCTTCCGCCCTTCCCCTTTTGCCTCCCATCATTGTGCCTACCTATGCAAATTAACCGCCATCTTTCTTGGCAGTTCATTTGCATATCGCCCTGATTAGCCAATGGGAAGCGTAGCGGAGGTACGGTTAATTACCCTTTTTTCTTTTATTAGATAGGACTAGAGGCCTGGTGCATGAAATTCCTGCACTGGGGGTGGGGGGTCCCTCAGCCTAGCCTGTGCCCACGAACAGTCCAGGAGCTCTCCGGGAATGTCCAACTGATGGCTTAGGCCCGGGGGGAGTGGGCGTAAGCCAGCCGTGGGCAAACTACGGCCCGCGGGCCAGATCCGGCCCGTTTGAAATGAATAAAACTAAAAAAAAAAAGACTGTACCCTTTTATGTAATGATGTTTACTTTGAATTTATATTAGTTCACACAAACACTCCATCCATGCTTTTGTTCCAGCCCTCCGGTCCAGTTTAAGAACCCATGTGGCCCTCGAGTCAAAAAGTTTGCCCACCCCTGGCCTAAGCTGTCAGTCCGACATACTTAGTGCTGCCACGGAGGTGGGAGAGGCTCCCACCACCACGGCTTCACTTGCCAGCTGTCAGCCCTGCTTTTGGCTGAGCGGCATTCTTCTTGTGGGAGCACGCTGACCACCAGGGGCAGTCCTGAGTTGAGTGTCTGCCCCCTGGTGGTCAGTGCGGGTCATAGTGACTGGTTGTTCTGCTGTTCAGTTGATTTGTATATTAGTCTTTTATAGGATTATGTATAACAGGATATTGTAAAAATTAAGTTATGAAATTTTTATTAAAATGTTTCTTACATACCGTTATATTGGCTGGGCTGCAAAAATATTCATTGCAGGCTTAATGCGACCTGCAGGCCGCAAGTTTGACATGCTTGCTTTGCATCCTCTCCAATACTACTTTTTTCTTGTCTTCTTGGTACTAGCCATTCTAATAGGTGTGAGGTGGTATTGCATTTTGGTTTTGATTTGCATTTCCTTTATAACTAGTGAAGTTGAGCATCTTCTTATATATCTCATGGCCATTTGTATGTATTCTTGGGATAAGTCTGTTCAAGTCATCTGCCCATTTTAAAAATTGGATTGTTTTTTTAATTGTTGTTGACTTGTATGAGTTCTTTATATATTTTGAACATTAGCCCCTTACCGGAGGTGTTGTTTGCAGATATCTTCTTCAATTCAGTTTGTTGTGTTGATTTAAAAAAATAATAGAATATTTTAATAAAAATTGATATTTTCTCTTGAATATTAACTTACTAGACACTAAATAATTGCACACATTAATAAGCGCAATGCAAATAAACCTATTTTTCTTGTTCTCTGAAGGCAAAAATGTTTCCTGTTGTGCACACCAAACAAGTCAGTACAAGAATCTGTTGGTTTTTTTAATGTACAGAAACATTTTAGTGTGATGTAGTCCCATTACTTTATTTTTGCTTTTACTTTCTTGTCTTTGGGGTCAAGTTCACAAAAGCTTTTCAGAAACCAAGGTATATAAGCTTAGTACTTATGTTTTCTTCTATGCATTTTATTGTTTCAGGTCTTATATTTAAGTCTTTATTCCATTTTGAGTTAATTTTTGTTTATGGTGTCGAATAGTAGTCTAGTTTAATTCTTTTACAGTAGTTTTCCAAATTTTCCAACACCAATTATTAAAAAGGCTTCCCTTTCTCCATTGTATGTTTTTTGGCTCCTTTGTCAAAAATTATTTGCCCATGTACATGTGGGTTTATTTCTGGGCTCCTGGTTCTATTCCATTAGTCTGTGTGCCTGTTTTACCACCAATCCCATACTGTTCTGATTATTGTAGCTTTGTAGTATAATTTGAAGTCAGGGAGTGTGATGCCTCCAGCTTTGTTCTTATTTGTGGAATTGTTTCGGTTACTTGGGATCTTTTGTGGTTTCATGAAATTTGGCTATTTTTTTTTTTGTTCTGTTTCTTTGAAAAATGCCAATGAGATTTTTATGGGGATTGCATTAAATTTGTATATTGTTCTATGTCAGCGATTTTCAATCAGTGTGTTGCAAGAATTTTTGTCAGCGATTTTCAATCAGTGTGTTGCAAGAATTTTTAAAACATGCAATGCTTGACTAGTCAGGAGCATTAGCCTCTTTTTCCTTAGATCATCAAATAAAATAATGACAACAGCCAACACAACAATAAATGTCTGGTGGGAATGAGCAAAAATTTTACCTTTTTTTTTGGGTCAAATTGATAAAACGTATTTTTTTGTGTGCCCCACAATTTTAGCAATTAGTTTATGTTTGCCATGAGATTAAAAAGATTGAAAATTGCTACTTCAGGTAATATGGCCATTTTAACTATGTTGATTGTTTCAATTCATGAACATGGAATATATTCTGATTTCTTTGTGTCCTCTTCAGTTTTTTTCCACAAGGTTTTACAGTTTTCAGTGCATAGTTCTTTCACTTTTTTTGTTGAATTTATTTCTAGGTATTTTATCTTTTTTGTTACAATTGCAAACGAAGTTGTGCTCTCCATTTCATTTTTTGATATTTTGTTAGTATATAGGAATGCAATAGATTTTGTATATTGATTTTTGTATTTTGCAACTGTATTGTATTTGCTTATTGTTTCTAATAGTCTTTTGGTGGAACCTTTAGGACTTTCTATATACAGAATTATGTCCATCTGCAAAGAGCAACAATTTTACCTCTTTATTCCCAACGTGGACGCTTTTTCTTTCTTCCTCTTCCCTGATTGCTCTGGACTTCAGCACTGTGTTGAATAACAGTGGTGAGAGCAGGCATCCCTGTCCTGTTCCTGATCTTAGAGGAAAGGCTTTCCTTGATCTCATTGTCAGCCCATTCATTGTTTAGTAACTTGTTATGTAGCCTCCATCTCTGTGTGTGTTTTTCAAATGTTTCCTTGTGATTGATATCGAGTTTCATACCATTAGGGTCAGAAAAGATGCTTCATATGATTTCAATTTTCTTAAATTTATTGAGACTTTTTTTGTGGCCTAACATTGGTCTATTTTAGAGCATATCCCATGTGCCCTTGGAAAGAATGTATAATCTGCTGCTTTGAGATGAAACGCTCTGAATATGTCAGTTACATCCATCTGCTCTAGGGTGTCACTTAAGGCTACTGCATTTACTTGGCAGCGTATTTTCTTGCTTGTTGCTGGCATTGGAATGCAAGTAAGTTTTGTAAAGATGATCAAACATTAAGTTATATTTTTGTGAAGATAGAAGTTTGAAAAGAGGCTTTATCTATCTTGGGAGCTGTGTTTTCATTTTATTATATTTAATGTTTGGAAGTCAGATCACATCCCAGCATCTCATGACACCACCCTGCAAGGTTTTAATACAGGAGGCAGGCGGGTTTCTTTGCTTTCTCACCGCTCAGTTTCTGTCATAGTGTTAGCCCTGTGAATTCTGATATGTTTTCCATGGTAGTGCAGGTGCCCTAGGACAAGGCATACCAAAGACCATTCCTTGTTCATCTCTCTAATTCTTTGCAAAACCTTGACTCTATTTTTGCCATTCTCTCTTTACTCTTATTATACTCCTGTCTAAAAATCTTCTCTGGGGTTCTAAAACAGGGATTTAGATTCTTTATCACTAAACAGTCCTCTTCTATTTTACTTACAAAATGGGAGGATTATGTTGGCTAAATGCTGATGTGCCCCCTAGCTCTTTCTGTAACTTGCTACTTCCCTAATCTTGGGAATTCCTTGGGAAGATACAGGGAACACCTGTATCTTCCCAGGTGACTCACAAATCCTATTTGAGGAAAAGGTGGGTGAAAAAAGGAACTGTTTAGTCAAAGGGAAACCCTTTGTCTCACAAACCTTATTTGAGGAAAAGATTGGTGAAAAAAGGAAATGTTAATCACAGGGAAACCCTTTGTCTCACAAACCCTATTTGAGGAAAAGGTGGGTGAAAAAAAGGAACTGTTTAGTCAAAGGGAAAGCAAGAAAGGGAAGAGCAATTTTGCTCAAAAGTGAAAATGGTTCTTCTTGAGTTAGTTTTATCTTAAAGAGCTCTTACAAAGTCTAGCCTCAGTTTTTCTTGTTGCAAATCGTTCATTACATCCTTTCTTCTTTTAGATCTAAGGATTCTTGGTAGGCCAGCTGAAAGTTTTCCCTGCATGGCATGTGCATTTTAAACATAAATATGTGCAAAGACATGTGATAAGCTGTAAATTTATTAGGGTTGTCATGAGCAAACATTGGCAGAGGAAGGTATGTGTGCGTGCGTGCGTGCGTGCGTGCATGTGTGTGAGTTTTCAGAGAGACGTGGAAGGTCAGACTACCATAAATTTAGGCCCCTCTCTTTTTTTCCTGATCAAAATAATTACTGGGTATTTTAGTCTATTAGTGGAGTTCCAAGAGAACAGGAATGAGGGAAGGTGAAGGTGAGGTCCTAGGACCTCTAGGAGGTCCACTTCCCCTGCAAGTAGGGAGCATTTTTGGAATGTGTAAAATTGCTTCTTAGGAAAGTGGTCATGACTGGTCCCCCTCCCACATTAAGGACTTTGAAACAAATTATTGGCATTTTTGGTGCATCCCCTGAATTGTTCATTAATAGGGAAGGGCTGTTGGGATGCAAGATGTGAAGATGGATATGGCGGAGGTACCTGCTGAGTGAGGACACCTTATATTGTTGTCTCCTGTCCTCCCTTCCTTACTGTGCTTGTACTGATCATTCAGACCCAGGGGTGATGTACTCAAACCACAGCAGCTTTACCGCATGGGAGACACCAAGGCAAGGCAGCCACCTTTGTGACAGAGTGGGAAACCATCGGGTGTTTATTTCCCCCCCTTTAAAATACATTATTATTGATTTCAGAAAGGAAGGGAGAGGGAGAGAGAGATAGAAACATCAATGATGAGAGGGAATCATGGATGGGCTGCCTCCTGCACGCCCCACTCTGGGGATAGAGCCAGCAACCCGGGCATGTGCCCTTGACCGGAATCAAACTCAGACCCTTCAGTCCACACGCCGATGCTCTATCAGCTGAACCAAACCAGCTAGGGCAGTAGGCAACCATCTCAGTCCTTAGGTGTCTTTGCTGCATTTACTCAAATACCCCTCAGTTTTGGGGGGTGGGGATCTGGTGAAATGGCTGGTGCTTATAGAGGAAAGGATATGGTGTCCTGTGATCTATGACTTCATCCACCACTTGGTGTGGGCACACCTATCCAGAAAATCCTCCCCCACCCTCTCTGTATATTGAATCTCTATTTCCATCTTCAACATTTTTGGACCTTCTCTTTCTCTTTCCACTGGGAGGCCTTTCCATACTGATCTCCTTAAGATGTTTAAAGTGTATCACCCAATAGCTAAGCTTGTTTCATTTGGTTCTTGGGTGAGCAAAATCCATAGGAAACCACTCCTATTTAGTTAACATTGTAGAGATTTCCCTTCCAATAGTTTAACCACAAATGTAAAGAAACCCACAAAAATACAAGTGAACAGTTACATGTCACAAAGGGTGTGGATCTGGAAGGGACATATGGAATATGGGTCTCCATTTTTACAGTTTGTATATTTAATACAAATATGGGTTTTTATATTCATATATAGCTTTGTACACATTTTAAAAAGTTAATTTGTATGCCTATTTTACCCATAAAGGCATTTTGGTGGGTCTGTGCTTTGGCTAGGAGTGTTTACTTTTATGATCATTTTAACTTCTCATAGGTTTAACCTGACACCAGAAAGCTTGAAAAATCAGTCGGTTACCAAACAATAATATTAGGTGATAATTCTCCACTTTTCCTATAGTGAATGAACCACTAGGTTCTTTTATATGAAATTTTTAAACAATATTTTTTAAAAGAGGCAGCAGGGATTATATAGGACATCTCTGCACCTTCCTCTCAGTTTTGCTGTGAACCCAAAATGCTCTGAAGAAATAAAATATTAAAAGACAGAAACAGTTTGTTAATAGTTGACATATTTTAAAAATAGAACTTTAATTCAAAAACATTTCCCTGTGAGGTGTCCTACCCTGTGCTTGGCACTGGGAATACAGAGATTAAATCAAAGGTCCCTTTTTTTTTCTAGGAACTCACACCAGTTGGGGAGACCACCAGGTAGACCGCATTGTGGTGAGAGCTAGAACGAAGGCACGCACAAGGTTCTACAGGAAAAACAGAACCGTCACTTAGCTCAGATGTGTGGTAAGGGGGGAGGGCGAGAGGTGTTTCCAGAGTGAAGGGCATCAGAATTAATGGATGAGTTTGAATTAGCCTGGAGATGGGAATGGGCAGGTTGGAAGAGGGGTGTGTTACTAAGAGAAATTGGATTAAGAGTCACCTAAAAGATACCAGATATCAACTAGATGCCAGATGATTTACACACATTATCTAATCTTAAGACTCATGTAAGATTCTCATTTCATCAATAAGGAGACTCAGAAGTTCAATGACTTGCCCATAAAGTGGGGAAGATGAGTGTTATCTTCTTTTTTAGACTCCCTTAGTCCTGTGTGTTTTTACTTTTCTTTTTAATCTTCACCTGAGGATATTTTTTCCCATTGATCGAGAGAGAGAGAGAGAGAGAGAGAGAGAGAGAAAGGAGGGATTGGGGTCTGGGGGAGAGAGAAACATAGATGTGAGAGAGACACATCTACTGGTTGCCTCCTGCACATGCCCCAAGCCAGACCAGGGACTGAACCTTCAATGGAGGTATGTGCCCTTCACCGGGAGTGTTCATGGGACCCTTTAGTCCCCAGGTCGACACTCTAATCACTGAACAAAACTGGCCAGGGCTGTGTCTCTACTTTTAAAAGTGAAAGGGGAGCTAATTAGATCTTCCTGCCTGTTTTTCCCCCAGTGGAGAAAAATTGGCCATTTTCTTATGAATGGTACTGCTGAGAACAGGAAGCCCCAACTTCATGATCCAGGGTCCAGGGATGGTTTTTAGGGGTAGAGGGGGGAACAGGTATGCAGAAGCACTGACTGGTGGGGCAAGTTTTACTTGGAGGACCTCCTGCTCTATTTTTCTTAGTGTCACTATGAAAAAGAAAACTCTGGACTGAAAAGTGGATTATTGTATGCAGGGATATCTGGCCTCACGCAATACAGTGGGGCCTTGACTTACGAGTGTCCCGACTAACGAGTTTTTCGAGATACGAGCTTTCTCTCAGTCGATTTTTTTGCTTTGAGTTGCGAGCTAAAATTCGGGTTATTAGCCAGCTTCAGATACCCCACCGCTAGCTGGCGCAGCAAACGTCACTGTGAACGCCACAACATCAGCCCAGCATCACGTGTCTCACTCGTTCACTTTTTGATTTGACGTATGAGTAATTTGAATTATGAGCTCCGTCACGGAATGAATTAAACTCGTGTAAGTCAAGGCCCCACTGTACTCCAGGGCCAGTCCTGCTCAAGCACAACACCAGATGAGACAGAGGATCGAAGACTCTCCCTCTCTCCCTCTCCCTGGTCTGGTGGAGAATGCATTCTAGAGAAGTGTAGAAGCTGGCTCTGGGCTCAAATCCCAGCTCTGCACCCTCTAACTCCATAACCTTGGGCAAATTAATTTGCATTTCTAAGTCTTGGTTTTGCCCTCTGTAAAATGTGATTAATCATGGTACCTAATTTATCAGGCTGTTGTGAGAACCCAAACAGAAAAATGGAAAGTACTTACTGTAGTGCTGGCCCTTAGAAACTGTTCAAGAAATAGCAGTTAAAAGGATCAACGAAGGAGACGCAAGTTCACTTCCCTAAGCTCAGGTGTCATTCATTGGTTTGACCCTTGGTTGACCTGTCATCTTCCCTGAAGCCTGCACTGTGGGTGAAATAGAATCTGACCAACGGGGTCAGGGCCAGAGCTCTGCCAGAGTAGTCACGGTAGAAACCCAGCTTTTATGTCCCTCAACAGAGCTTCGAGACCCTGGATGCTCCAGGCACATTGACATGTGGGATGTGGGTGAACACCCTCATCAGGAGCTGGGGCAAAAGGGAGCAGATGAGGCAGTGGAGTAAGGAAGAGGGGGGATAGGAAAGTAGGAGGAATGGGGTGCTTTGCCCATGATTTCCAGCTGGCAACAACACCCTTCTGCACAGGAGTAAATTTGCCTTCCCAGTCCAAAAAAAAAAAAGAAAAAAAAAAAAGAAAGAAAGTAGTAGGAATGGAATGAATTAGCTATAGGTAGATGTAGACATAGAACAGGCAGAAGAAGAGAAGAGAAGAGGGTGATTGTTACAGAATTTACCAGGCGATTTTATTACAGAAAATAAGCAGGAGTACTGGAGGCACAGGGAAAGCCCATTTATTTCCAGACATTTCACATGTACTGGCACAGGACTCAGGGGAGACTGTTTCTCTCCAAATCCTGAGCAAAAACATGGAGGAAGCTTTCCATTTTTATATCTTTCTAGCCCTTTGTCTCACAGATAAGGGTTTTCTGGTCCCCTTTGCAAGTTCTTAAAGAGCCCCATGTGCTGGGTCTTTGAGACCACAGCTAAAGGCCTGGCCTGGCGCCAGCACTGATAACTCTGCCTGGGGATGGTTAATGGCAGTGGTCGGCAAACCGCGGTTTGTGAGACACATGCGGCTCTTCCACAAAATACCACGTGCAGGCACGCACATACAGTGCAAAGTTGACTTAAAACTTTTAGTGAAGTTTATTAAGTTAATTTTAGGGAACGTTGTGGAGTGAAAGAAGATGTAGTGTTGAGGATTGAGAAGAGTATGTTGAGATGGTTTGGACATATAGAGAGGATGAACGAAAGGAGATAGACGAAACAACTATACAAGACGAGTGTGGATGGGAGAGTTGGAAGGGGTCGCCCTCAGCAAACCGTATCTCAATCAGATTGAGGATGTTTTTAGCAAAGGCCAGCTTAGGAGTACCCTAATTAAGGTAATAACAATGTACCTACCTATATAGTTTAAGTTTAAAAAATTTGTTTCTCAAAAGAAATTTCAATCGTTGTACTGTTGATATTTGGCTCTGTTGACTAATGAGTTTGCCGACCACTGGTTTATGGCCTCTCTAAAATGTGGGTAAACAGGCCTTGCAGTGTTACAGAAAAACCGGAGAAGAACCAAGCAACGCTTAGAGAGATGGAGTTACATTTATTACGCGCGGGCCCAGAGGAAATGTATCTCAAATTCTGGGTGAAATCACACTCGAAGTTCCCCATATTTATACGATTTTACCTTCTTTGTCTCCAAAATATGGGGTTTTTCCAGTTCCCTTTGCAAGTTTTTAAAGGGCCCTATGTGCTGGGGCTTTGAGACCTCGATCAAAGGCTTGGCCTGGTGCCAGCACTGATAACTTCATCTGGAGGTTTTATGGCCTCTCTGAAATGGGAGTAATCTTATTTTCCTCATTATTTAACCAGCAAGCATTTACAGGAGCCAGAAATAACGGTTAAAATTTCAAACATCAGTTTTTATATCCAATGGATGCTTCATTCCCCCTGGTTTTATGTACATTTGTCAAATCATTGACTCTTTTGGGTCATTGTTGGGGAGAGTGTTATGTTGACCCCTGAGGACTATAATTAATTCTCTGTGGAATAAAGTTAGTGGGCCTGTTTATAAGATAAGTGCCCGGAATGAGGGCCAGGAATAATCTCTAGAGGGTCCGAAGAGTCCTGGACTCTCTATTTTGCCTGGCTGTCTTAAGCCGGGTGTGATGAAGACACGTCGGAATCCGGTCAAACTTGATTGCCATGGTCCTTTCCAGGTAGGAGTCAGTCCTTAGGTGGCAATTTTTTTACCCAAACAGAGTCACCAGGTTGGAAGGGACGGACCAGATCAGAAGTTGGTTCATGCAGAGCGTCTCAGACGTGCTCCTGGACCGCTTTCTGGGTGGACTGTAAAACCTGTAAGAACTCAAATAAAGATTGGTTATGGATTTCAGCTTTTCTAGATTGGGTTTCCATGTAAGCTGGTGAGATGGACAGGTCAGAGTCTGGAAAAATCACTAGAATCTGTAGAGGCCCCACTGGTTTTAGGGCAGCCTCCCAGGCTGCTTCATGTGTGGAATTCCCTTACCTTATAATAGCACTATGTACGTGAGCTGTTGCAAATGCGTACCTGCTATCAGTATAATTTGTTAAACATAGCTGTGGCTGCTGCCCCCTGGAGGCACGGAAGCCACCCAAATGCCAAGGGGTCAAGTCTTTTGGACAAATAGTCTACCAAACTTTTCTAGGGGCTGAGACTTTGGGTGAGTAACTCTTCGGCTATGCCCTTGTCTTACTTACCTATAGGTGGAAATACTTAGTTACATCTGTTAGCGCTAGTTGGCCTATTGTCCTTGCTCTGCTTATGTCTGTCTAACTGCCTAATATATTACCTCAAGGATCCTGGCTCTGAATTCTTTCAGGGAAAATGGACGTTGAATTTCTTCTGTAGCTGCTTCATGCTAAGGAGGGACTGAGTTTTCTCTCAGAGCCAAGATATCCTTGCTGTCTGTCAGAGGGACGATGAGGCTTAGGCACAGAAGGAGGTGGGCTTCTGACCTGGCAAAGATAAACTGTAACAAATGGTCTGGTGGAAGGGAAAGAAAACATTTCAGTTTTAATAACCTCTATTGAAATAGAATTTTTCTCCTAAAATTACCTCTATGTTTATCAAAAAAGCCAAATCAAGACCAATTTATCTATTGTATTCAATTTGGCCTGATTGTTTGCATAAACACAAGAATGGTAACTGACTACCTTTGCTGGAATTTCATGACTGAATCTTAATGTGCCCCAGAGGGCCAGGAAACCAAGCCATCCAGCTGCCATCAGGCCTGCCTGCAATATCTGCTGAGTTAGGTGAATCCCTCACCTGCAATGGCTCTACCTGGGGCTATGTCCTAGGTTTTAAGGCCCATCTTAGTAGCCCTCCTACTCATCATGGCCCAGAGTGCATGGGGGTTCTGCAGGGATGCAGAAACGTCCTTATTGCTCCCCTTCTACTCTGGCCAACCGCCAGTGATGGGAGGGCATGGGCCTGATGCTCCAGCACCAGCCATTTTCAGGGCTCCCAAGCAGGATACCAGGCTTTTTCCGTGGCACTCTTATTGGCTTCAAGTCTTCAGAGTCTAAACAGGTCTCTTTAAAACATGATACTCCAGTCAAAGTTTTCAATTAATAAAAGCACTATTAGGAACTGGTCTTATTGAATCTATGCAAAGAAATGTATTGCAATGATTTATTAAGCATTGCTAAATTTTGGAGGAATTATATAAGGAGAAAAATATACTGACTTGCTTTAAGATTTTCTGATTTTCCTTGTTAGTCCTTTTCATGGACTCTTCAGAGTAATATAACTGTCTTCAAATGGCAAGAAGAAATTTACAATGTGTCTATATTCAAATAGATAGTCACAGCTGTCCCTGTAGTAGGGCTCCCCTTACTTGAATTGTTCTTTTGGAAGGGACTAATGGAGCTTTATTTCTTTATAGGGTCTCACATGTCACAGGACCTCACAGAGTCTATAATTCCTGTAACAGAGGGCTAGTACTCACCACTTCACTACTCCCCTCTGTTCCACACAGGCCTTCCCCAGTTTGTTACAGTTGAGGTTTGTGCCACCCCTGACACGGGCATGGTCACACAGGCCTGAAAGACAGTATACAGGCTGCCAACTGTCTCTCAATAGAGACTAAAATCTGATGGGTATTCTTCGCCCAGTAGGGCACCTGCCCTTTTGACAACTGCATTCAAATCTGTAAGAGAATTGAGGTTAATGTAACATATCAACATAATGAGGTAGAATATGGGCACTGTGGTACTGCAGGCAGCCAAATTTTCTGCTACCATACATGACACATGGTAGGGCTACACAAACATCTTAGGGAGATGACCTTCTATTTTTGACCTTCTTACACAAGGCAAAACTGTCCTTGTCTCTCTGGAGTCATGTCTATGAAGACACAGGCATATCTAAGTCTATTATACAGTTTTCTACAGGCCACTGTCAGGGCTGTGGGTTGTGGCCAGTTATTCTTTCTAGCCACAAACAGTCTGTCCAATTTCCCTAAAACGTTTTCTGGCATGGGAGAAAGTTGTTGTGCTGTACACAGGAAGCTTAACCCCTATACACCTGGGCTTGGACCTCTGCCTAGCAAACTGCAGTCTATAAGTTCAATATGCAACCTCCAGTCCTCCTAACCCAACGGGGTCTCAGCCAGTCTCTGAGTCAGACTCCTCCTCTCTTGGAGAATTTCAAAGTCCTGATGGCTCCCGGGTCCATGGAGAGTGTCATTCTTTTGCCCTTTTGTTTACCCTGTTTATTAGTTACAGGGCCCTGCTATCCTTGTCTTCCCAACAGTCCCCTTTGTGGCAGAGCAGTGAACACTGGGCCTCTCCCAAGGGAGTTCACTGGAAGGGGATATCAGCCCCCCTCTTCCCTTTCAGTACATTTGCAAACAGGGAGTTTTCACTAGCTCTGTGTGCAGCTTTCATAGATCTCCGGCTCGCTGCTCTATTCCTGGGTCTGAAGGAAGGCTAGTAGCAGTCACTGGTTTCTGTTTTAACTGCTGTAGCCAGCAAACCAAAGGCCCAAGTCTTGTATTGCTTGTTGTAAACACTCATTACTCACTGGGCAGCGGTGGGGCAGCTCTATGGTCAGGCAAAATTCTGCTGTACCCCGCTTTTCTCGCTGCTGCTGCTTCCTTCAGGGCCACTGCAGGCAGATCAGGCAGCCATCCCACTTCTTTGACCTGACTGTTGGGGGCTGAGTCTGCCTAGCAACCCGTTCTAAATCACCAGGGCGGCTGTGGACTTCAGCTCCGTTTCTCCTCTGCTTGGCTCCTGGGAGTTTAGGTTTTTTGTTTGTTTGTTTGTTTGTTTGTTTGTTTTTAATGTATTAGAATTCTTTATTCTTAGAAACCTCAATCCTTTAATGATTTCCAAAAGTGAACAGTCAGCATTTTTAGATTAATATTTATGAACACATTTTAAATGTACTTTTATTTTCAAGAAAATATACCTAGACCTTCTGTGATAAAACTACGAACAAGTAAATTGAAACTTGTCTAGTACAAACTGACATATTTTTCCTTATGTAATTTCAACTATATTGTATTGGTCTAATTTAGTATTGGAAGGGTTAAAAAGAATAAACTGGGGCAGAGAAAGATTGTGCTCACAGAAAACTTGCGACCTTGAATTTAGTTTACTTCCAATAAGACACCTGTTCTAGTTGGCTATGGACCAGACCCCTATGCCAGCAGAGCAGTCTGAATCAGTAAAAAACCTATCTCTCCCTGCTTGATAATTAACTGCTGACACCCCTCCCTCCCCCCTATCTCTCAGCCCAGGGCTCTAACAGCTGTAAAGTCAATGTGTAAAAGGGGGGAAAAAAGCCAGCATACTGGCCCTAGGAATTGATGGCAACACTTGCTAGGGCCTTGGATAAAAAGAAAAAGAAAAATTACTCTGGAGAAATTAAAAGCCCAGACGTGTGATAAGCACTGGTTTTGTTAGGGTCACCAAAAACGGAACGCACAAGGCCAAAATGGTAAGGGATTATAAATTTACTAGAGGCATGATGCACAAAATTCGTGCAAGAGTAGGCCTTCCTTCCCCCAACTGCTGGCACTGGCTTCCCTTTGGCACCCAGGACCCAGGCTTCCTTCGCAGCTCTGGCTTCGTCTGGAAGGTCATGGGGAAGGACATCTGGTCTAATTAGCATATTACACTTTTATCATTACAAACTAGAGGCCTGGTGCACAAAAATTTGTGCACTCGAGGTGGGTTTGGAGGGGTCTCTCAGCCCTGCCTGCACCCATTTGCAGTCCAGGACCCCTTGGGGAATGTTCACCTATTGACTTAGGCCAGGGGTGGGCAAACTTTTTGACTTGAGGGCCACAATGGGTTCTTAAACTGGACCGGAGGGCCGGAACAAAAGCATGGATGGAGTGTTTGTGTGAACTAATATAAATTCAAAGTAAACATCATAACATAAATGGGGACGGTCTTTTTTTTCAATAGTTTTATTCATTTCAAACGGGCCGGATCCGGGAGATCAGGCCTAAGCTTGCAGTCAGACATCCTTCTGGCATCCAGGGAGCCCTTGGGGGATGTCCAATTAAAGGCTTAGGCTATGAAGGATTGGGCCTAAACCGTTAGTTGGACATTCTTGGTGCTGCCATGGAGGTGGGAGAGGCTCCTGCCACCACCTCTGAGCTGGCCAGACATGAGCCAGCTTCTGGCTGAGTGGCACTCCCCATATGGAAGTGCATTGACCACCAGGGGGCAGCTCCTGCATTGAGCGTCTGCCCCCTGGTGTCCAGTGCACATCATAGCAACCGGCCATTCTGCCATTCAGTCAATTTGCATATAAGCCTTTTATTATTATTACTAGAGGCCCAGTGCACAAAAATTTGTGCACTCGGGGGTAAGGGGGGGTCCCTCAGCCTGGCCTGTGCCCTCACACAGTCTGGGAACCCACAGGAGATAACGCCCTGCTGGCTTAGGCCTGCTCCCGGTTGGCAGAGGGCAGGCCCAATCCCTAGGTGCAGGCCCTGGTAGGGCTCAGAGCAGGGCTGATTGGGGAGTTGGGGCGCCACCCCCTGTCATGCACAGAGCAGGGTGGATCGAGAGGTTGAGATGCCACCCCCAGTCATGCTCAGGGTGGGGCCGATTGGGGGGTTGGGGCACCGCCCCCTGTCATACTCAAGGCAGGGTCGATGGGGAGGTTGTGGCACCACCCCCTGTCACGCACAGAGCAGGGCCCATTAGGGGGTTGAGGAGCTCCCCCCTGTCACTCAGAGAGTAGGGCTGATAGGGGAGTTGGGGCACCGCCCCCTGTCACACACAGAGCAGGGTGGATCAGGGGGTTGGGGCGCCACCCTCTATCACCCGCAGAGCAGGGCTGATCAGGGGGTTGGGGCGCTGCCACTCTCACACTCAGGGCAGGGCCGATGGGGAGGTTATGGCTCTACCCAATCACACACAGAGCAGGGCCCGTGGGGGGTTGGGGGGTGGGGTGCCGCACCCTGTCACACACAGAGCAGGGCCAATCAGGGGGTTGGGGCGCCGCACCCTGTCACACACAGAGCCGCAGGGCGATCAGAGGTTGGGGAGCTCCCCCGTTTCAGGCACAGAGCAGGGATGATTAGGAGGTTGGGGCACCTTCCCCTGTCACGAACAGAGCAGGGCGGATAGGGAGGTTGTGGCCCCACCCCCTGTCACACACTGCCGCAGGGCGATCAAGGGGTTTGGGCGCTGCCCCCTGTCACGCTGATCCCGGTGCCGGGAGGCCTCTCAGCTCTGCTGATCCCGGTGCTGGGAGGCATATTACCCTTTTACTATATAGGATAGAGGCCTGGTGCATGGGTGGGGCTGGCTGGTTTGCCCTGAATGGTGTCCTGGATCAGGTTGGGGGTCCCCACAGGGGTGCCTGGCCATCCTGGGTGAGGGGATGATGGCTGTTTGCAGCTGGTCACACACCATTCAGGTTGGGGGTCCCCACTGGGGTGCTTGGCCAGCCTGGGTGAGGGGATGATGGCTGTTTGCAGCTGGTCACACACCCTTCAGGGTTGGGGTCCCCACTGGGGTGCCTGGCCAGTCTGGGTGAGGGGCTGAGGGCTGTTTTCAGGCAGGCGGGTGACAGAAGCTCCCAACCGCTCCTTTTTGTCTTTCTTTCTTTCTTTTTTTTTTAATTCTGGGCCAGCTTTAGCTCTGAGGCTCCAGCTCTTAGGCCTCCGCTGCTGAAAGTAGGTAATTGAAACAATGTATAACTCCAGCTCTGACTCCAGCTCTGAGATCTCGGCTCGCTGAAAGCAGGTTTCTGGAGTTTTTTTTATCTTCTATATGTTATTATGTTTCAAACTGCCCGCTCAGAGGCCTGCAGCGGCAGGCGGGGAAGGTTGGAGTCCGCTGTCACTTTAGCAAGCAAGCCTCATGTTCAGTTTAAGCTGCCTGGCTGCCAGTCGCCATCTTGGCTGTCAGTTAATTTGCATATCTCGCTGATTAGCCAATGGGAAGGGTAGCAGCCGTACGCCAATTACCATGTTTCTCTTTTATTAGTGTAGACTAGTGGTCCGGTGCACGGAATTTGTGCACTGGGGGGTGGGGTTCCCTCAGCCCAGCCTGCCCCTCTCACAGTCTGGAAGCCCTCAGTGGATGTCCTACTGACGGCCACAGTCTGGCAGCAGAGGCTCGGAGCAGGTGTCCTGTGTGTGTGTGTGTGTGTGTGTGTGTGTGTATGTGTGTGTGTGTGTTTGCTGGGGCCTGCCCTCAGCTGCACCAGGTAGGCTCGGAACAGTTGCCGTTTGTGCGTGTGTGTGTGTTTGTGTGTTTCTGTGAATGTGTGTGTCCCCAGTGGGGGCCTGCCCCAAGCTGCATAGGAGGCTCAGAGCAGGCGCTCTGTGTGTGTGTGTGTGTGTCTGCTGGGGGCCTGCCCCCAGCCACACCGTGGAGGCTTGGAGCAGGAGCCCCTCTGTGTTGATCTCTCAGGTTCCTGGCCTCCACTGCATGTTGTACTCTCCCTTGAGCTGTGGCCAGGGTGGGGTGCTGCCTGCAGGCTGCGCTTTCCTGCTTATGGATCGCCATGGTGACAAAGGAGCAGGCCCACCTGGGTGCTGCCTGCAGGCCGCACTTTCCTGCTCTGGGATCCCCACGGTGACCCAGGAGTAGGCCTTGTTGGGTGCTGCCTACAGGCCACACTTCCCTGCTCACCGACTGCTGGATTGCCACGGTAACCCCGGGGCAGCACTTTCCTGCTCTCGATTGTCATGGGGTCCCGGAAGGTGGCGGGACTTAGCTGGCACATGGGGGTCCCGGCTGGGGGCAGGGCATAGACGGCACAGGGCTTAGGCGGCACACAGGGTCCCAACTGGGGGTGAGGCTTAGGTGGCACGGGGCTTCAGCGGAACATGGGAGTCCTGGCTGGGGGTGGGGCTTAGGTGGTGCACTGTCCCGCCCTGCCTGCATTATGCTGTTTAGCCAATGGGAGTTGTAGCAAAGGTATGGTCAATTACCATCTTTGTCTATTATTAGATAGGACTAGAGGCCCGGTGCACAAAAATTTGTGCACTCGGCGGGGAGGGGGGAGGTTCCTCAGCCCGGCCTGTGCCCTCTAGCAGTCTGGGACCCCTCGGGAGATAATGACCTGCTGGCTTAGGCCTGCTCCCGGGTGGCAGAGGGCAGGCCCAATCCCTAGGTGCAGGCCCTGGTAGGGCTCAGAGCAGGGCCGACTCAGGAGTTGGGGCGCTGCCCGCTGTCATGCACAGAGCAGGGCGGATTGGGAGGTTGCGATGCCACCCTCAGTCATGCTCAGGGTAGGGCCGATCTAGGGGTTGGGGCACCGCCCCCTATCACACTCAAGGCAGGGTCAATGGGGAGGTTGTGGCGCCACCCCTGTCACACACAGAGCAGGGCCCATCAGGGGGGTTGGGGCTCCGTACCCTGTCATGCACAGAGCAGGGCCCATCAGGGGGTTGGGGAGCTCCCCTCTGTCACACACAGAGCAGGGCCCATCAGGGGGTTGAGGAGCTCCCCCCTGTCACTCACAGAGTAGGGCCGATAGCGAGTTGGGGCACCATCCCCTGTCACACACAGAGCAGGGCGGATCATCGGGTTGGGGCGCCACCCTCTATCACCCACAGATCAGGGCCAATCAGGCGGTTGGGGCGCCACCACTCTCACACTCAGGGCAGGGCTGATGGGGAGGTTATGGCTCTACCCCGTCACACACAGAGCAGGGCCCGCGGGGGGGGGGGAGGGGGTTGGGGTGCCGCACCCTGTCACACACACAGCCGCAGGGCGATCAGGGGGTTTGGGCACTGCCCCCTGTCACGCTGATCCCGGTGCCGGGAGGCCTCACGGCTCCACTGATCCCGGTGCTGGGAGGCATATTACCCTTTTACTATATAGGGTAGAGGCCTGGTGCACGGGTGGGGGCCAGCTGGTTTGCCCTGAAGGGTGTCCTGGATCAGGGTGGGGGTCCCCACTTGGGTGCATGGCCAGCCTGGGTGAGGGGATGATGGCTGTTTGCAGCTGGTCACACACCCTTCAAGGTGGGGTCCCCACTGGGGTGCCTGGCCAGCCTGAGTGAGGGGATGATGCCTGTCTGCAGCTAGTCACACACCCTTCAGGGTGCGGGTCCCCACTGGGATGCCTGGCCAGTCTGGGTGAGGGGCTGAGGGCTGTTTTCAGGCTGGGGGTGACTGAAGCTTCCAACCGCTCCTTTTTACCTTTTTTTTTTTTTTTTTATTCTGGGCCAACTTTAGCTTGAGGCTTGGTTCCAGCTCTTAGGCCTCCGCTGCTGAAAGTAGGTTTCTGGCCTTTGCATACAATGTTGCGATCCTGCTGGCTGAAGTCCGGCGGTATTTGTTACATAGTTTCTTAAACTGCATGCTCAGAGGCCTGCAGCTGCAGGTGGGGAATGTTGGTTTCCTCCGTCACTGAGGCAAGCAAGCCTCATG
Organism: Myotis myotis; assembly: GCF_014108235.1. NCBI lineage: Eukaryota > Metazoa > Chordata > Mammalia > Chiroptera > Vespertilionidae > Myotis > Myotis myotis. The sequence goes on from NW_023416322.1 coordinate 5,542,124, forward strand.
TTAGTTTCAAGCTGCCTGGCTGCCGGCCGCCATCTTGGCTGTCAGTTAATTTGCATATCATGCTGATTAGCCAATGGGAAGGGTAGCGGTCGTACACCAATTATCATGTTTCTCTTTTATTAGTGTAGATTATATAGGATGTCCCTATTTGCCTCCTTTTGCCCTGCCAGACCCTGACGAGACCCTATATACACTGATGGAAGCAGCTTTGTGGTCGACGGGACCAGGTACGCAGGAGCAGCGATCGTGACAGCTGACAAGGTAATCTGGGCACAGGCACTGGGGTGCGGGACATCATCTCAGAAGGCAGAGCTAATAGCCACACCCAAGCTCTATGGTGAGGGAAGGGAAAGGCAGTGACTATATACACAGACAGCCGATATGCTTTTGCCACTGTTCACATTCACGGGGCCTTATACCAAGAAAGGGGACTCCTAATGTCAGGAGGGAAGGAAATGAAAAATGTCCCAGAAATCCTTACCCTCCTTGCAGCCCTTTGGATGCCAAAGGTGGTGGCAGTCATACATTGCAAAGGACATCAGTAAACTGACACCCGGAGGCATGGGGAAACGCCTTCACAGATAAAATGGCCAGGGAAGTCGCCCAAAATCCAGTGGGGCCCTCCATATTTTACCAGTCCTCCCTGCAAGGGTCTTTGAGGAGACTCCAGTCTACTCAGAGGAGGATACTGCGCTGAGGAAAAGCCTGCAGGCAAAAGAAACATCTGGAGGATGGAAAGAATTGCCGGACCAGAGGCTGCTTGGTCCAGAGGCCCTGGGAAAGGAACTCATTTCCCAGACACATCAGAGTACTCATCTGGGGGGAGCCAAGTTAGAAGAACTGCTTAAACAAGGTTATTATATTCCTAAGCTCTTTCAGGTTTTAAGGCTATTGCAAGGAGATGTCACATCTGTGCACAGGTAAACCTGGGGAAGCGGTCCCATTTAGTCGAGGAAACCGGACTCAGAGGGAAAAGTGCTGGAGAGCATTGGGAAGTAGACTTTACAGAATTACCCCCAGGTGTGGGAGGCTATCGCTACCTGCTGGTTTTCGTGGATACATTCTCAGGATGGCCAGAGGCTTTCCCTACCAAGTCTGAAACAGCACAAGTAGTAGTAAAGAAATTAATCTCAGAACGTGTCCCCAGGTTTGGCCTACCTGTTGCAATGGGGTCCGACAGTGGCCCAGCATTCATTGCCCACATCACTCAGTTATTGGCAAGAATACTAGGTATTAATTGGAAATTACACTGTATCTATAGACCTCAGAGCTCTGGACAGGTAGAGAGGATGAATTGAACCTTGAAGGAAACCCTGACAAAACTAAAACTGGAGACTGCTGAAAACTGGGTAAACCTCCTCCCTTTTGCCCTACTCTGGGCCCGTTGCATCCCGTATGTAAAGGGTGTCACCCCTTTTGAGATTCTGTTTGGCCGACCCCCACCGCTACTTCCCAAGCTAGGGGAAGAAATATTAGCATCCCTTTCTAATTATAACCTCCTGAAGTCCTTACAGGCTTTACAGTTGAGCTCCAGGCTTAACCACCAGCTGGTCTGAGAGGCTCACTGAGACCTACCATACGGTACCGGGCCTGGACCACCTCTCTTTCAACTGGGAGACCAGATGTGGGTTCAGAAGCACGAGCCATCATTGCTGGAAGCCAGGTGGACTGGGCCCTTCACTGTCATTCTCAGCACCCCATCGGCCGGAAAGAGACACTGGATTCACCAAACTCAAGTGAAAAAGGTGGAATCCGAGGACCCCACTGAATGATGGGCCTTCCAACGTACAGGGAACCTGGTTTGCCTGTACCTCCGGTATCACTCCCTGTATTTCCCCCTTGACTCTCATCCCCCCCATCCCCCCTGGAGAGCCTTCTCTATGCATCCTCACTCACATCTTGCCTCAGGAGTACTATTACTCTGGGGAGGGAGGGAGAGAACATTATGTCTGCTCGGAGGCAGAGAAAAACGGGCCCCGGTATTGACTCCCCTTTTAGTAGGCTTAGGGGTTGCCGGCTCCACTGCGATGGGAACAGCAGCTCTAGTAACAGGAAATCAGAATGTTAAGGCCCTCAGCAGCCAAGTAGATCAAGATCTGAGCACATTAGAACAAAATGTAGATAGACGTGAAGATTCCCTCAGTTCCTTCGCCGAAGTAGTATTACAAAATAGGAGAGGGCTCGACCTGTTGTTTCTAAAACAGGGAGGACTATGCATGGCCCCAGGGGAGACCTGTTCTTCTTATAGTAACCACTCGGGAGTTATCAGGGAGAGCCTCAGTCAGCTAAGGAACAGGCTACAAGATAGAGAGGAAAGGAGAAAGTCGGAAGGAAACTGGTATGAAGACCTCTTCTCCTGGTCCTCCTGGTCACCACTCTCCTAACCGCCTTAGCTGGGCCATTAGTACTCCTGAGGCCAGGAGTGGGGTGCCGCACCCTGTCACACACAGAGCCGCAGGGTGTGTGTGTCTTGTCTTGTCTTGTCTTGTCTTAATGTAACAAGACAATAAGTTAGTATAACACTAACAAATTGTCTTGTCTTAATGTAACAAGACAATAAGTTAGTATAACACTAACTTTCGGCCCGTGCATACTGAACTGCTTAATGAATTATATTCAACGCAGAATACAAGCAGTCAAATGAATGGTCCTAAGAACTCACTACCAAATAATAAGAAGAAACAATGATTTGATTCTCCCGTAAAACCAGTGGGGAATGTTACAGAGTAGGAAAATTTTGAGGCCTGCTTAATTATCTAGCCACCTCAGCAGCTTGACAGCCTGTGCAAAGTTTCTAGGAACTGAGCTCCCACACCTGAGCTATGGCCCACAAAGAACACACAGATCAACACTCCTGGGCAGCAGGCCCACAAACAACAAACAGATCAACACTCCTAGGCAACAGGCCCATAAAGAACAGACAGATCAAAATTAAGAATAGTCTTTACCTTTAAGTTACCCAGAAATGAATAACAGGAGGAGGATGAGTAGCTTGGCTAAAACTACACAATTAGCTTTTGTCACTTGGCTTTGCTTGCTATGGGAACCTGAGCACGGATGTCGTTGTCCCCTTTAAACATTGGACTCTGCAGATGGTCGGGGCCGCTTCTGTCTTGGGCTTCCCGAGTGGAGGAGCGGACACTGGCCAGTCAGTAAAGGCTCTAAATTGTAATCAGTCTGGAGTCTGGTCATTCTGTAGCTCGCACTCCATAACATTATCAGGACTCCTTGAGCCCCAAGGACAGCTCTTTGCAGCTCAAGCAGCTAATGGTGAGCAGGACGTCTGGCAGGTGAAGAAGGGGAGCCTAGACTGGGCTGGAAGCAGACCCCAGCCTGGGTGGGAGTGCTGTCCTGTCCTGTCGGGGAGGGGAAAGGGCCCTCCACTGCTTCAAAGTGCTGCGCCCCAGGGCTCAGCCCAGGGCGGCAGGGCAGCGGGGCGGCGGGGCGGGGCGGGGCGGGGCGTTCGCGGGGCCGGAGGTCTGAGCCAGAGCTGGGAGCCCTGCGACATGGAGTGCTGGCCGGTTCTGCTGCTCTGGGGTCTCCCCCAGATGTGGGCAAGTCCTGACGGTGAGTGGAGCAAGGATGCCTGGGCACGGATCTGGGAGACAGCGAGAGGGAGCTGGGCTGGGAACGGGGGCGACGCATGAAGGGGACGGACGGAGGCGCCTGCATCTAGGAAACTAAGCCTCGAGCTCACTGGCGACCCGGGCCGAGAACTTGGGGCTCCGGGCCTCGGCTCCCGGCTCCAGGCTCCAGGGGTGCGGGGTGCCGGGGAGCTGGAGGACACCACCCCTCCTGCCCAAGGCCATCAGTTTTGTTTGTTTTCTTCCTTCTCCTTAAGCTCTGCCACCTCCCGGCTCCTCAGATCACCACTTTTTGCCCCCGCCTCCAAGCAGCGCCCCCCTCCGCTTCCTCCAGATCTCCTCCTTTGCCAACAGCAGCTGGACGCGCACTGATGGCTCTTTCTGGCTGGGGGCGCTGCAGACCCACTCTTGGAGCAATGGCTCAGACATCAGCTTCCTGAGGCCCTGGTCCCAGGGCAAGTTAAGCAACCATCCGTGGGAGCAGCTGCAGCAAGTGTTCTGGGTGTACCGGAGCAGCTTCACCAGGGAAATCCCGGGATTCGCCAAAATGCTGCACTTGGACTGTGAGCTGAGGGATGGGCCCCGGGCAGCTGACCCCCGGGGAGACAGCGGAGGCAGAGGCCCAGCTCGGACACTCTGGCCTCACTGGCTGGGATGTTCTCATTCCTACTCCTGCCAGGAATGTCCCAGCCCCTGACACCCCAAAATATCCCTGGTTCCTCCTGCCCTGGGTAACCCACCCTCATTTCCCGGAGCTTTGGGTGGTATAGCCCTCACATCCATGTCTTCTTCGTTTGTTCCCACCGTTAAACCGTTTGATCTCCATCCATTCCTCTCCTCAGATCCCTTTGTGGTCCAGGTGTCCGCTGGGTGTGAGGTGCACCCTCGAAGGCCCCTAAAAACCTTCTTCCACTCAGCATTTCAAGGAAGCGATATATTGAGTTTCCAGGGAACTTCTTGGGTGCCAGCCCCCGATGCCCCACATGGAGCTGAGGTGGTCAGCAACGAGCTCAACAAGGACCTATTAGTCAAGAGCACATTAGAGTGGTTCCTCAATGTCATTTGCCCCCTATTAGTCACGGGCCTCCTTGAAGCAGGAAAGCAGGATCTGGAGAAGCAAGGTCAGCCTGCATGTCTCCCTTCCCCCCACTTCCCTCCTCTGTGGGGCTCCATCTGGGTTTTCCATTCGAGGGTTTCCATTCCTTTGAGCCTTGGAAGAGAAAGGCTCAGGAGGGGATGGCTAAGGCCTGAGGGCATTTATTCATTCCATATTCACTGAGCAACCTTTGGGTTTGTGAGTTCAGTTAAATAAGCTCTGGGGTCAAACAGGATCTTTGCTTGAGGGGGAGGATGGGAAGACAAGCAGTAAAGCAGTGTGTGAAACTTGGATATGTTACAGCTGAGCACAGGGCGCTCTAGGAGAGTAGACAGGGGCGTTTACAGGAGACTGGGTCAGGGAGACCCCAGCACAAATGGATGACGTGACAGGAGCCTTCGTTTCCTGCGGGGGGACTGTGGGCTGCCTGAGTCAGCCACGCGGCCAAAGCCTCTAATGCAGAGGCCCCACTCCCTTGTTGGATACAGTGAAGCCCGAGGCCTGGCTGTCCAATGGCCCCCCTCCTGGCCCTGGCCGTCTGCTGCTGGTGTGCCACGTCTCAGGATTCTACCCAGAGCCTGTGTGGGTGAGGTGGATGCGGGGGCAGCAGGAGCAGCCGGGCGCTCAGCAAGGGGACGTCCTGCCCAATGCTGACGAGACCTGGTATGTCCGAGTGACCCTGGACGTGGCGGCTGGGGAGGCAGCCGGCCTGACCTGCCGAGTGAGACACAGCAGCCTCGGTGGCCAGGACATCGTCCTCTACTGGGGTGAGAACTAGGGCCCCGCGGGGAGGGGATGTGGTTCTGAAGCACAGAGGGAGGGACAGGGAAGGGCGGGAGTGGACTGATGCAGGACAGAGGGGTTTCGGCCATGAGGCCCTGACCAGGACGGACAGAAGGAGGGGATCCGGGTACAGGACAGAGGGGAATGAAGATCTCAACTCAAAAGCACTGAGGCAGGACGTTCCATATGAAGAAAAGTGAGACTAAAAGGCTCCCAGTTTCAGAAGTTGGTGGCACATGAAGAATCCCAGGGAGACTTATTCCTCAGGAGAGGGGATGGGAGCAGGAGAAGGCAGGGTACACAGGTAGCTGTGGTTCTCCGGCTGCTTCCCGTGAACGGGCTGAGCACCCTGCCCACAGCATGCCATCCAGTCACCTCTCTCTGAAGCAAGTATTATTCTCACTTTATAGATGAGAACCCGAGGCTCAGCTAGGTCATGTTACTGCCCACAGCCGCATTGTTAAACAGAGGAAAGCTGGGCTTAGACTAAGGACTGCCTCGCTGAGGAATTACTGCCCTTCCCCTGTGTGCTGTGCTATATAAGCTGAAATGGACTGGATTACGGATGCCCAGGCTCTGAGAAAGCTGGGCCCTACAAACTTCAGGGGAATAGAAGAGGCCACTTTTATTGTTTTTATTAAAATACATATATATATTGATTTCAGAGAGGAAGGGAGAGAAAGAAACATCAATAATTGGAGAGAATCATTGACTGGCTGCCTCCTGACACCCCGCACTGGGGATCAAACCCGGGCATGTGCTCTGACCGGGAATCGAACCGTGACCTGGTTCATAGGTCGATGCTCAACCACTGAGCTACACTGGCTGGGCCAGAAGTGGCAACTTTAAATGGGAGAGGAAATAAGCACCTGGCACCCTCACATGTGCTGAGACCAGGTGGCTTGAGCTAGGGAGGAATCCCGGGGCTGAGAAACTCCTGTGTTCCTGAAGCAGAGGGGAGTCATGTGCCGGTGGGCTGGATCGTCGCAGCAGTACTGGCATCCCTCCTTCTGGTAGGCGGAGGCGTAACCTTCTGGCTTAAGAAGCGCAGGTGAGTCTTCTTTTTCCATCTCCTTTGCTCAGCCTTTGTCCCCATTCTCTCTTCCTTCCATCCCCTCTTCCACTTTTCGGAATGGTCTCTCCCTGGCTGTTCTCTCACAGGTCATATCAACACATGCTGTGACTGTCCTCACCACACCTGTCTGCAACTCAGGATCTCAAGTTCCCAGGACTTCGGTACCCAGGAATTGAGGATGAAAGAGAGGTGCCTTGAAGAAGCAGAGAACAATCACAAGACAGCTCGCATCACACCCCTTGGCTACTTTAAGAGAATTTAAGCATCCTGCCTGTTTAGAAGCTCACGTGGTTCTTAAGAACAGAAATGCAAACTCAGATACCTACCAGGGACAAGCAGAGAAGGGCCAAAGCGCGGGCACCTGTGGCCATTGTTTAAACGCTGGAGTCTGCAGAGACCTGGAAAGCCCTTGTCCTGTCCAGGGGAAGCAGGTCCAGCTGCTTGTTGTCAAATAGGAAGTCAGACCCTGGGTTGGCTGTGACCTACATTTTTCAAGAAGAGCGGAAGTCTGGATTTTCATGTGAACATACCTGATATTAAAATATTGACTCAAACTTTTATACTATTTAGGGTGTGGAACCCCAAATACACCTCTGCTAGTTAACAACAACTTGGGGGGCTTTCAGTTTGTATCTTTTGAGAAAGCTTGTGGTGAATGTCAATATTGGCAGTTTGAGGACATATTTCTATTGTGAATTTGGATTTATACAGGGATATTTCATCTTTAAAAAGAAAGGTCAAAGAAACAGGCATCTCAAGCTTTCATGTAACTTGATTAAAAGAGGAGAAATCGTAGAGTATGTGTATGATATGGAAAAAAACTACTTTGGGGATGCCGGAATCCGGTCCATCCTTGCTGCTTGACACAGCCGCTGCAGGATAGAAACATCTGCACAGCATATGTTTCAAGGGACCTGGTGTATATAGCATACTGTTCTTAATATGTTTGTTCCCCTTAGCACTGTGTGTTTTAACCAAGGTCACCTCTCCGAGAAAGGTTGTTTCCCCAGGTAGGGATTTTTCCCTGAAGTTAGGGAGGGGATGAAACTCCTTAACTAAGTGCCAGGCGGGTAGTTAATCACTTTAAGTACAAAAAATCATGCTTAAGCTACATAATCTTTACTCCCTGGAATGGAGATAAGAAACGCCCTAACCTTTGTAATAGAAATTGACAGGATTAAAATCAACTGGTATAAATACGGATGTAACAAAACAATAAACGGCAGAACCTCTCTGGAGATCCAGACCAGAACTTGGCTGGAGATCCTGGCTGGAGATCCTGGCTAGGCTGCTGATCAACTGAACACTGTCTCCGTGTCCTTCCTTCTTCGCTGACTCCGTCCACACCTTTGGGGATCCCTGGACCCGCTGGGGTTGGACCCCAGCATGGGGAGGGATATTTCTCACCACTGGGCAGTCATTTTATTCGGACTGGAAGAGGCAGTCATGAAGAGACCGCCCCAAACAGGCTCTCTTACTTCTAGCTATTGAGACAATGCACGAAAGAGGCTGAGCATACCTGGCCAAGCCTGGTTTGTAGTGATGCCGGTCTAGCTGACTTCTTGGTTCTTAGACAGGAGGTAACAGGAAGCTAAGAGGAACAGCAGACCTTTCTGGAGCCCAGAAATGAAAAGGTCAAGTTAAAATGATCAGTTGGCTCTCAGGAAAGTCTCCTCTAGGCACTCCAGGGCTCTGAACATCCAGAAACAGAGAGGCTGCCCTTTGGAAGAGCCTTTGCTTGAGGAAATGAAGATTTTGCTTCTTCTCTGCTGGACTCGCAGGTCAAACCTAGAATGCAGGTGAAGAACCTGCCAGCCTCTGAACCAATGGTTCCCAAATTGTGGTTTCGTGTCCAGTGGCCTCGGCATCACCTGGGAACTTGTGAGTTATTTTGGGCCGCACCCCAGAACTACTGAATGGGAATCCTTGGGAGTGGGATCCAGTTGTCTGTGTGTTAAGCCCTCAGGTAATGCTGATATTCAGCTAAAGTTAGAGAACCACTGTTCTTAGACATGTGTCATGCTGTGCAACAAATTTCTCAGAATGCTTAGTGAGAATATTGGCTTGGGTTAGTCAAGGAAGGCTTCGTGAACGAAGGGGAACTTGAAGCAGGACTTAGCGAGGCGGGTAGGTGAACCAGCAAGTGCACTGGATCAGGAGACTGGCGTTCTAGCCTCTGACTCAGTTTCCTCCTGTGCCCATGGGGCTAATAATGTCTGTCTTGATTGCGCTACTGATTATATGTGTGTGTGCGCCCCGGTTAGTATGCTAGAAATCCAATAGCCAGGGTGATGGGTACTAGAAGGCGGGGCCTCTGGGAGGTGATTAAGTCATGAGGTCTGAGCTCTCACATGGAATCAGTGCTGTTAGAAAAGAGGCCCCTTCACTGTGTGAAGACAGCGGAAGATGCCATCTAGGATGCAGGCAGTGGGCCCTCATCAAACCCTGACTCTTCTGGCCCCTTGATACTGGACCTCCCAGCCTCCATCTGTGAAACATTAATTTCTATTGCTTATAAGCCACCCAGTCTGTGTTATTTTGTGATAGCAGACCAGATGGACAAAGACAGATTTTGTCATAGACTTGTTGTCTCCTAGACAAATGTGTGAAATGTGTGGCAAGCTGCAATGGCTTCAGAAACGTGTGACCTGCTATTGTTTTTGGTGCCACACTGCCCTTTGGAGATGCTCTTCAGCTTAGCTTCCTCAAGCAGCGTCAAGTTTGTGAATGTATCTCACCCGGCTTTTACTTTCCCAGGCTCTTCTGAAATCTTTTTGGAAATGCTTCAGCCTGAATTTACAGCTGCTCTGGTTCTTTATTATTATTATTATTTTCTATTGTTTTATTTCTTAAAGTATTACAAAGGGTATTACATATGTCTCCTTTTTCCCCCGCCCATGACAGTACCCTGGCCTCCCCTACCCCTCAGTGTCTTATGTCCATTGGTTGTGCTTATATGCATCCGTACAAGTCCTCCGGTTGATCTCTTACCCCTCCCTCCTGCCCCCCAACCCTCCCCGGCCTTCCCGCTGTAGTTTGACAGTTTGTTTGAGGCAGCTCTGCCTCTGTATCTATTCTTGTTCATAAGTCTATAATTGTCTTTATTATTCATAAATGAGTGAGATCATGTGGTATTTTTCCTTCATTGACTGGCTTATTTCACTTAGCATAATGCTCTCCAGTTCCATTCATGCTGTTGGGAATGGTAAGAGTTCCTCCTTTTTTACAGCAGCATAGTATTCCATCGTGTAGATGTACCACAGTTTTCTAAGCCATTCATATACTGATGGGCATTTAGGCTGTTTGCAGATCTTAGCTATGGTGAATTGTGCTGCTATGAACATAGTTGTGCATATATCCTCTCTGATTGGTGTCTCTGGTTTCTTGGGATATATCCCTAGAAGTGGGATCACAGGGTCAAATGGGAGTTCCATTTTTAGTTTAGTTTTTTTTTTTATGCCACATTTTATAGTACTTTTTATTTATTTATTTTTTATTGCTTAAAGTATTACAAAGGGTATTACATATGTGTCCATTCCCCCCCCTCCCCCTGCATTTGTAGTTTTTTAAGGAAACTCCATACTGTCTTCCATAGTGGCTGCACCAGTCTTCCTCCCACCAGCAGTGCACGAGTGTTCTTTTTTCTCCACATTCTCTCCAGCACTAGTCGTTTGTTGATTTGTTGATGATAGCCATTCTGACAGGTGTGAGATGGTACCTCATTGTTGTTTTGATTTGCATTTCTCGGATGATTAGTGACTTTGAGCATATTTTCATATGTCTCTTGGCTTTCTGAATGTCCTCTTTGGAAAAGTGTCTATTTATGTCCTTTGCCCTTTTTTTGATTGGATTTTTTGTCTTCGTTTTGTTAAGTTGTATGAGTTCCCTATAAATGTTGGAGATTAAACCCTTATCGATGATAACATTGGCAAATATGTTCTCCCCTGCAGTGGGCTTTCTTGTTGTTTTTGTT